>NW_022107431.1:42693803-42764708 GCF_000313985.2 Echinops telfairi | reverse complement strand
GTGCCCTCTGAGTCGGTGCCTTCGCCTTCTCCCTGAGCAGAGAGCGGAATGATAAACCCTTGGCTTTAAACATTTTAGTTCTTTAGACCATGGAAATGTGAGTATTGTACCATTTCTTCCAGTATCTTGTACCTCGGTCTTAAATTGCTAAGGTCCAGCTCTAATGACTAAGGATTGTAAAAACCTTCCAGGTTGAACAAATAGCCCAAGATGTGTAGTTTTACTGCTTAGGAAAAAAGGCAAGGAGAGGGTGCCTGGCTGCCTTAGGCTTTGCAAAGGAGGAGGAGAATCAAACTCACCATCAGTCCAAGGCTGATGCCCTTGAGATGGAGGTCAGACACACCAGCACCCTTCAACCTTCTTTTCAATTCCGACATCAAGTATCTTTCCCGCAACATTTTTGACTTTTCTGCCGGGTTCAATAATCCATTGCAAAAGCCACTCCGAACTCACAGGCCATCTGGACACACTCGGAACGAACCGGGACAGAGGGACAGAGACTCAGTATGTTCTCTGTTCAAGACAGCCTCCCCCGGCTGGGTTCACAGGCACCCCCTGCTTGGATCATTGTCATCAAGCGCTTTTAGCACTCAGCCCCGTGGTCCTTTAACCTTGGCCTGCTATGGCGAGTGTAGCCCAGTCAATAATTCCCCCCTCGACCAGTGAGCCTCAGTCTAAAGGCACTAAGCTGGAGCGAGCTCTGTGGGTCAGCAAACTTAATCCTTTCCCCAGTTTCGTGACTAGAGGCAACTCTCTCCCCCAGCAGGGCACTGGGCAGGCCTCTGCCCAGGACTGTTGGTTCGGCTGTCTCTGCTGCCGGGCACACTGGTATCACAGTTGTCTGCCTCCTCGTGGACTGACGAGGTTCACTCGCTGGTTGCAAGGATCTCGGGGTGTACTCTACTCCCCGTTCTTCTTTCTTGATGGTAGTGAGACACACAGCCCTCTCCCTCTCTCGTCCCCGCTTCTGATTTCATGTCAACCTAATGGGATGGCAAAATTCACCACTCCCCAGGTTAATGTTCTATACACCCTATTTACATGGGCCCACCGACTAAGATGCCACATATGTACTTTATTTACAGAACTAACAAACTATCCAGTCTCCTCAGTGGGCCACAAACACTTGACATTTGCATAATCCGACACAGTCGTTTCTACTCTGCCCAGTAGGGTTACTATGAGTCAGAATCAGTTCAATGGCAAAATGCGTAAACGAGTGTTCAATTTGATGTTGACTAACTGATGTATCATAACCGTGTGGTGCACTGGCTTACCTGATTTGGACGTTAGGGAAATTGTAGCGGATAGCTGAATCTTTTGTCAAGACCACATTAGTCACTTCCTAGAGGTGATGTTGTAGAGACCTCACTAGGTCTAGACATGGAAAACTGATACTTAACCAACCCAAGTGGCATTCCCCACCGCCTTTCTGCCTTTCTTTTCTCCTTTCTCTCATATTCCTTTCTTTTCTTCGGCCTTTCTTCAATGAGCATTTATGTGCCCAATCTATCTTTAAAAATGTATTGCCAATATAATTAAAGCCCATGGACCCCCCTACTCAGATTCATTCTCCTTTTTCACCTGCAAAGAGGACAACTGGCTCAGAATCTTACCAACTCGTTTATTTCTTTGTCCTTTTGCCTTATAGGCATGCATTCCTCAACAAAGTATTGTAGGCTATTACTTTGCATGTTTTAATGCACTATAAAGGATAGCACACTGCCCCTATTTGTGCAACAAATGGGCTTTTCTGTGAGAGTAATTTGTGAGATTTGTCACCTTGTTCTCCGAAGTACTTGTGGAGTTGACCCTCATTTTTTTTTTACAGAGTCACATCTGCTTTGTTCAGCCAATGTTTTTTAAGCATCCCTTTGCTATTTGGTAAGCAGATGGTACGGAGGCAAGCATACAAAGATTTATAAGACACTAATCCCTGTTCTCAAAGAGCTAACAGTGATTTCATAGAGAAAACCAGTAGCCATCAGCTCCATTCGGAGGCATGGTGAGCACCTGCATGCCATTGTACAGCTGCACTCCATTCAGCTTTCAGTGATTGTTTTTTCAGAAGTAGATTGCCAGGCCTTTCTTCCAAGTGCCAGCTGGGGGAACTCAGTCATCAACTTTTTGGTCAGCACCCAAGCATTTAACATTCTGCACCACCCAAAGGCACCTGATTTCAGGGAGGTGAAATATAATTAAAGATAGCAGTATCAAGGACTATCTGCTCTAATAAGGCTTGTGCATTGAGTCACGTGAGCATAGAGGAAATATAACGGAGTCTGAGAAATTGGGAAAAGGAATCACAGGAAGTTGGCAGGAGGCCTTTGCGGCCATATGTGTAAAAGACATGGGGCGGGCAAGAGCATAGTTATTTAAGGAAAATTAAAAAAAGAAGATATGGTTTTATTGGACTAAAGAAGTCAGAGCTTGAGCCTCAAGAATAGTTTAGAGTTGGATTATAAAGGAGCCTTTTACGTCATATTGATGAATTTTACTACCATTCATCAGTTTGTCATACTATGTAGGAGGCTTGCATGTTGCTGTAATACTAGAAGCTATGCCAACCATCTTTCAAATAACAGTAGGGGCACCCAGGATGGGCAAGTTTAAACATAGCTTCTAGAGTTAGACAGACAGACTAGAAAGAAAAAGTTTAATGATATGCTTGAGAAAATTCCAAAAATCTAAAAGCCAAACTCACTGTCATTGAGTCAATTCTGACTCATAGCGACCCATTGAAGCTGTAGATTTTTACAGGAGCAAACTGACTCATCTCTCTCAGTTAGCCAATGAAGACCTTATGGATAACAAGGAAACACTATTCAGCTGAATTGCTTTGGATTAATCACCAGGGTGGATCCATGGCTAGACGTCATCTTTGGCAAAGCAGAGGGCTGATAACCCAGTGAGATGGATTGGCACAATAGGTACAACAATGCATTGGAACACGGTGGGGGTTCTGAGGGTCCCACAGAACCAGACATCATTTCATTCTGTGGCACATAGGTCCCCGTGGTGCCACAGCAGCTCAGCATCCACTAGCAACAGCCACAAGCCACTTTACTAGCTCATGTAGGCAATGAGGAAGGAGTCACTGGGAACATTTTTAGCAGGAAAATTGCATCATGGCTCTTTTTAAACTCATCCTAGAAGTAAGGAATAGATGAAAAGAGAGCAATTCTGGTAATGGAGAGAGTAGAGTAGATGTAATTATAGTAATCCAAGAGAGAAATGCCAAGGTCTTGAACTAAACAGTGGTATTGGGAACAAGGGAGGGGAATTATCTTGGTAAAGACTTCAGAAATGGAATGTAATCTCTATGAGGCAATGGTCTACAAAGGGCAGAAGAAAGGTAGAAACCGTCTAATTCAGAGAGGCAATAAGGAGGTGCAGTCTGCAGAGAATTTAAAAACAATAATAAAACTCACTCTAACCAAGTCTGCTTTTTATTATCACCATGGGCCACAATCCTAAACAATGTCAAAGACAAAATTCCCCTCCCTGGAAAATCTGTTGTCTAAATTCTAAACAGTTGCCATGGTTACTGTTAAGTTTTAATAATATAACAAATATGTAAGCTTCAAATTAACACATTTTGATTGCTCAGCCTTTAATGAACGTTGTGTTCTGTATACAAATCGATTCAGAGCACTTGCAATCACATAATCTTTCACAAGGCAGATACAGATATTAGTTTGTACAGTAAATTGTCATAGTCCAGAATTGGATAAAGTCCCTTCTGTCTTGAAACTCTAGCCTTGTGGTTCTTCTTATAGAACAGTTGCCACCAGGTCTTTTCCATGTGTGTCAGAGTAGACCTGTGCCCCGGAAGGTTTCCAGTGTCTGATTTTTCAAAAGATCATTCTTGACCTTTCTTCCAAGATGATTCTGGTTGGGCTTCAACTTCCAACCTTTTGTTCAATCCTTCAAACAAGCAAACCTACGAATGTTGATGTAAACTCATAGCAACCCTACAGGACAGGAAAAACTACTCTTGTGAGTTTCCAAGACTGAAGTGGTTTGAGGTGAGTAGAAAGCCCCTTCTTTCTCCTGGTTCAATCTTAAGGAGGGGGAAAAATTGGAGAGAAGCAGAAGAAACCTTTGTCTTGGAAGCTAAGGAGGAATTCCAAGAATATTTCAACACTGTTAAGTACTGGAGGGAGATTAAGTGATCCAGGCAAGGCTAAGCCACAAGGCATCACGGGACATCTCTGGCAGGGAAATGTCAGTGGTGCAATGGAGACAGAAGTCAGATCATGGGTAGGAGCATGTGCTTGTCATGAAGGAAGCAGAGCCAGTGAGATTGTGCTCTTTCAAGAGGATTTGGAGAGAAAGAGATGAGGAAAATGAAAGTGAGGCAAAGGGAAGGGAAGGTTGTCTTAGGATCTGAGCCCAGAGAAGACGTCTAGGCACATTGAGCTCAGGCCCCGGCACCAGATTGTACGTTCCTGTGGTCCTCCCTGTGAGATGGAAGAGATGCTGGTGTGTGAGAGAGGGAAGCCAGGTGATAGAGCAGGGTCTCAAGGATACGCATGTGTGGGTCCTAGAACACAGATAGAGTTCGTCTTTCCTAAGCATCACCTCCTTCTAGATGGCAAAAGGACATTAGGATCCGTTCAGAGAAAAGTATATTTTGAGGAGGATAGTATGAAATTTTTCCAATTGGCGACCTCTATTTCTGTTTTGAAATAGGAAGCCTGGTCATCTGCTAAGAGTGATGGATGCATGGAGGGGTTTAGGTGCCTTTTTCTGTTTCTACTACTTCACAATAGTTGTTGCCTTGGTGATGCATAAATCTGTGAAGAAGAGAAGGAGGAAAGAAAGGTGCGCCCTGCCAATCTTGAGTGGCTACAGCACTGAGATGCGCAAGGTACCTCAAGGCAGAAGCATGGACATCGCTGATCAGTGGGAACTGATGAAACTCCCCAGACTGGAATGATATGATATATTAACTCCCAATTAATAATAAATAAATATTTTCTTTTAAAAAACCACAAATGATGGCAAGCACGCCTGTCGTCTGACCATGCTGATTGCGTCCCCAGGGGAAGGAAGCATGTCAGAGTCTCCTACATGCCGGGCACTGGAGCCATGTCTCCTTGTTTGCTTTGCTACCTAGACCGTGCAGTTCACAACTCTTCCTTTCTTGGAAGTGTATCCACGGCATCGGCCCCAATAAATTAAATAAAACTGAGTCAGTTTTCAAATATATATTTAAAAAAAAAACAACTCTGGCAGAGGCTCTGTTGTGTAACCAGAGCTTGGAAGGCGAGGAGTGAGAAAAACAAGCCTGTGCCATGCGGTGCTGTGGGGGGACCCGGAGCCGAGCGAGAGCCAGATGTGAGCAGATTTCTTTCAAGAAAAGCTGAAGGAAGGAAGGCACCGCTGACGCCTCCTTTTGTTATGAAAGTGGCAATCCCTACCAAACATGAGCAACTTCAAAATTACCTGCTCACACCTTTTAGGAGAAAATGAAAAGACAACGTCATCAGAATGAATGAGCATAATCATCCCCAAATCCAACGCTTCACAAGTAAAGCAAGCGTGGCTCTAGCGGCTGTGTGATCCTCTCCGTTAGACAGCGGGAGAGTGCTGTGTATGAGCGAGCATGGCAACTGCTTCAGCACAGTGGCATCACTCGGGTTTGCGGGGACGCATGCGGAACACACTGGTGACCCAGGCAGAAGGCGTGATACCAGGATGACCGTCTATAACAGTTGTGTGCTGTGTTTCAGCAGCAAATATTATTCTTATAAACATTCCCAATGAAAACATTGTTGGTAAGCCCTGCCTGTTTTTCTTCTGTGTAGCTACGATCTTGTGGTAAGGAGTACTGGTGAGCAGACGTTATGTTGAGTCATATTTCTGTGTGCTAGCCACCATCTTGGGTTAAATAGCATTTTTGAACCAGCATCAGTAACTTTATGAGAATGAGTAATAATAATTAAGGGGGAAAGGGCAGAGAGGGAAGAAATGGTCTTCACTTAGTTACTAATAATACTGTAATGAAAACTGTGGTGATTCAATATAGAAAAATGTTACAAACTGAGGGGCCTACTCACCTCTTACTTCATAAGGAGAAAGGAGAGTCGAGATCAACAGCCCAAGGCTGATCATGGATGTGGACATATCTCCGCTTTCCAACCGTTTTAGCAATTCTGACATCGACTGCAATGAATACACAGTTCTCACAGACCATACTGGAAGTTACGAGGTTTGTGGAGAAATAGTAGGCTACAGTTCAAGCTGAGGAATACTCAGGACGCAGTTCTTCTACCAGGACAACTTCTCAGCAGTTTTTCCAGCAAGACAATTCCAATGTAGGGCTCTCTCGGGCCCTCAGCCAACCCTCTGCCTTGTTCCACCTCACTCTGCCAGTAAGCCTCAGCCTGAAGTTGCTCAGCTCCAGCCCCGGGAGACAGCAGACCAAGGAACTGGAGGCGCCCAACCCCACCAGGACGTTCCTTTCTGAAGGCTCTCGGCTTCTTTGCTCTGCGGGCTGAAAAGCTCACCACGTCATTTCCTGGTTCTCCTACTGCCATTTCTCTGCTGCTACTTCTGCCATCTCATCTCATCTCCAATGTTGCTGCTGCCGTGTGTGTGTGTGTGTGTGTGTGTGTGTGTGTGTGTGTGTATGCGCATGTATCAGGGATCCTGTGTCCAAAGAATGTGTCCTGCTCTTGGCGAACCTTTATTGGTGGTAGTGGTCTCACCCCCTCTGCTTGGAGATTGACTCCGTCTCAAACCTAACAGAATGGCAAAACCGACCAGTTCCCTCACTGGGGTTCTAGATGCCTTACGTGCATGGTCCCATCCCTCCAAGGGTACCATGAACCTTATTTGCAGTATGTGAAAGCTGTCCAATCCCTTTGGTGGGCCCCCAGCACTTATTTGCATATCCCCATCCAATCCTTTGTTGAGAGTTACAAGGTCACAACTAGAAACATCATATAAAATGGATCCGGCACATCACACGTGTAGTCGTATCATCTAAGGGATGTTTCTTACATTCAAGAAATTCACAGTTCTATTGGACATATCCTATTGTATTATTAAAATGAATAGTAAACATTACTAAGGATAATGCGTGGTCGAGTAATAGGAGGAGGCCTCTGGGGAGGTGGTGACACTGAAACCTCACTAAGTGACACTGATCCTGATGACACCAGTTTCAACACTCCCCAGGTCTACTGGTCTCTGTAGTCCAATAAAGATGTGGTGAACTCCAGGATCTGGGGGGAGCTATTTGAGTTGTGCCTTAGCTTCCGCACATGTGCAAGGCTCACGAGGTCCTTAAAGACAGCTGCTAAATAGCCACTTTGGTGCTACATAGATACCGTCATAACACTCTCGTTCTTGCTCCACAAAATTAAAGGCCTTGGCTTCAGTGTCAGGACCATTCTGGGCTCCTCGGCATTTCTTCAGACTTGAGCAGCTCTCTCTGTGTCCCGGACAGCAGGAGTGTTGTGCAAGCGGACAGAGGCCTGGCCTCGGAGAAGTCCTGAGCAGCAAACCACGGTAGCGCTGAGCCAACGAGGAGAAAGCAGCACTCTGACCTGGTTGAGCTGGGGTTCCAGCTTCATTGTGCCAATCTCAAGAAGACATGCCTCTGACCGCGATAAACCTCTCAGGAATGTTGAAACCGCTTTCCTAATCAAGCTATGGTGAAATCACTGTCGAAATCTAAAACTTAACTTTTCCAGTTGAAATGTGGGGAATTTCAATGATGCAAACAAGAGCCTAGAGTCCCAAGGGGGTATCCATGGGTAGTCGTCTCTGGGTTCGAGAAAAGTCCGTCAAGAAACTAACGTCTTCCCTTCGGTAGCGCATTGCATACTGAATTTAACTTCCTGTGGTGCTTACTTTGATTATAAGTTTAAATATGAAAGGGCGGGATGCGTTAAGCCTGCCATGAAAAAATACAGAGCCCAAAGTGGCCAGTAGTTTAAGCCTTTGGAACTGTTTCTCCGATACTGTGCCTCTTATTTTTATAGACACGGAAGGGGAAGCGGCCTGTGAGAGGCCTACCCATGTAATAAATTCAGACGTTCCCAGACGTCAGCCTCCTAGAAAAGGCTAAATGAATGTTTCTGAGTATATTAAATGGAATCGCTGCTCCCTGAGAAGATCCCTGAAATCTGAGAACTGACTCTTCAGCCTGCTCGGTTTTAGGCACTTGGGAGTCAGCATGCAGAGGCTCTGAGTAAAGGCGCAAAGCTTCCGGTGCTAATCGTAGTCTTTCACCCTACATCAATAAATGAACTCATTAAATCTAAAACTAGAGTTAAACTCATTAAACCCTTGAAATAGGAGGAAGACAAATTCATCTAAAGAAAACACAGCCTTCCCAGCAGCATGCATTATGGGCTACTAAACTTAAGAAATACTAATTGGGAAGATCCTGATGACTCCGGACACACAAATGTGCTCAGAGGTTTGGTTTGTGTTGGTTTTGTTTCTGAGTTGAATGCTTTCTACATTAAGACTCGGTAGATTAGCAAAAGTTGATAAATCAAAACACTGGAAGCCTAGTTCAGAAAGCAAGCAGATTCATAAATCTGGTTGAAGAAGCGATGCAAATATCTATTGTAATTATAAGCAGTACCAAGGTTACAAATGTTCAGTTTACAGACAACTCATAGTTACAAATAAACCCCTGTGACATTTATTATATCTAAAATCTGAGGTACATATAAATGGTTTGTCATCATGAATAGGCTCTATTTTGTGAAATGATTAAAAGTAGTATTATTATTACTGTATTATTAAGCTAAAGATGTTTATGATGTCGGGAAGTGTTTTTCCAGTGTTTCATGCATAGAAAGGTGCCTATATAACCCATATACTTTACTATGTACAAATATACATTTGCCTGACATTGGATAGCAAACCATATCTAAATGTTCCAACTAACATACAAATTCACCTTGAAGGCAAATGGGTGAATTTGTGAATGGGTGAGCTCACTTGTGCTCAGGAGACTCCCCGGATAAGTCAAACCCTGTTAGCACAGCCGGTGCTGCTCCTCAGTTTGCTCTTGACAATGTTGTTTCATGGCAATTGACTCATTAGAGTTTGTGGGAGTTAGAGATTAGGATCTGATCTCTGGGGGACACAAGTTCTTTCTCAGAGACCTCAGGGTGTGTCTCACTCGCCATTAACAAATTCAGGCTTATTTTTGCCATTGTTAGTTTGTTTTAAAGGGTGACTGGGGACCTTTTGTGAAAGCAGTAATCATGACCAATCAGTTGGCTTTTCTGTGACAATATTTAAGCAACACAATGAGTTTATAACCAAAAACAAATTGGCATTTCCCAGCTTGATGCTCACTTTATTAACTCTAAATAGCTTTTAGATGTTTGCCTTGCCCCAAAATGCAGCCTGGACTATACATCAAAATAATATGACTTGATAGACTTAATAATATTCCAGACAATGGTTTCCACAACAGCTAGTACTGGCATCAGTGTAGGGCTCTTAATGAGTAACAATCTTATTTCATTATAATTATAATTTTATGACATAATTGTGACCCCATATTGGACCTCTGGAAATAAAGTCTTTGGCAATGATATCATATATTCTCAATTCCTTTAAGAATAAGTAGCGCATATATAAACACATTAATTTCCTCCTAAGATTCCATCTAATTCTAATATTTACACATGTATTATGAGTCAGTTGAACACACACTGATTCTTTTCCTCAAAGCCAGGCCTCACCCTAGACATAACAAAATAAGCAAATAGGCAGGTTCACTTTTATTATTCAAATGCAGAAATAAATGTTATTAAAGCAGAAGGCAAGCTATAATAAAAGATAGCTAAAAATTGATAATAAAAAAGGACTGCACATGATTTTGTAGAGACTAATTGGTCAAAATGATAATTTGGGTAAAATTAAGTGTTTTGAAAAGTAAGTTTTCCCATTCAATAGTTTTCATATACTATTTTCATGTACTATTTTCATATAATAACTTCATATATTTTAAGCCCTATGTATTTTTTTAGACTTTTTCCCTGGTGTTTACAAGAGGAAATAATATATTATTTACCTTATTTTTAGCCAGCTTTGGACAGCAAAAATTTGGAAATAACCTATGCATTCAATAAGAAAGTTTTGGTTGAATAAAGTAATACCAGATGGTTAACTAGCACAGGTCTTAGCTTCCAAAGGAGAGTAATAAACGAGGACTGAAACCCCAAAATAGCTCTTATTTCATTCTGGAGAGCATCTGCCTTTTAATATTATAACAAAGTTCAACTTGTAGATTCGGCCAGTCCCTGTAAATTTTCAAAATCAATTTAGAAAATAAAAAATAACAGGACTCTCTGAAGCCCTGAAAACATATTTAGAAATAAAAACAATAGGCTTAAATAACCCTTCCCTTGAACTTCTCAGCAGCCCCATTCCAGGGAGAATCCTGTCAACCAGTGGTCCTCCACCTTCCTCATGCGGCAACCCGTTCATACAGTTCCTCATGTGGTGGTGACCCCAAACCATAAAATGATTTTCGTTGCTGCTTCATCACTGTCATTTTGCTACTGTTGTGAATCGGACAACCCCTGTGAAAGGGTCGTTCTACTCCCAAAGGGGTCACGACCCACAGGTTGAGAACTGCTGCTCTAAATGGCTTCCACGCAAGGACCAAGGTGCCAATTGCATGTGCTCTCAGAGTGGTACCAGAGGACCGCCTGAACCTCTGCGTCACCTTTATGTGGATTTAAAAACAACACGGGCCCTCTGGCTAGATGAAATGGAAACTAGAATTCTTTCTGGTGGACAAAGGTTAGCACGCAAGGACTTGGCCAGATTTCTACACCCGTTTGCCCTACCCTCTTGGCAGGGGGCCAGCTGCCTGCTTCACACAGCCCTACCCTTTTTCTTCCGACCTCCCACAATAAGAGGTTGCAGCCAAGCTATCCTTGATCCAAGGCCATGACCTTAGCCCAGGGAGTGAGTGAGATCATGGCAGACTCGCGTGTGCAGATGTCATCTCGCATGCAGCCAGTCTGCGTGACTCGAGAACTGGCTTGAGGAAGGTATGGCCCAGTGGTAGCTGGGAGGGTGGTGACTGCGTTGCATGATGTATGTTGGGTCATAAATGCCTTCAGTGGCCACCGAGTCCCAACGCTCATTGCTGAACGCAGACCCTCGTGGGACGTGAGTGGAAGCGGCCCTTCGCACCGGGCTGTACCTTGCAGTCTTCAGAGAGTGATTCCCACCTGCGGGCCTTTCAGGTTGCTTTCTGAACATCCAGAATTTCTACAATAAACGAGTTATTTTTAAGAAATACAGACCCTTTGGCTCTACCTTTAGAATCGGCACCTCAGAAGTTCCTCCAAGGACCAAACTCGCAGGTGCGAGGTTGAACGCAGGCGCGGAACAGAGATAGAAGTTAGCCAGGAATGTGAAGTTGTGAAAGATTTTGTTGAGGCAGGGAAAGAACTCCCGGGAGGGAAGGGAGAGCAGAGAAAGGGACAGGGGCATCTTGAGGCCCAGGGAGGGTTCCGAGACCCAAGTCCCTGCTGCCTCACAGCGGCCCTGTAGGGCTGGCTACAACTGTCTGTGTGAGTTGCTGAGATTTTAACTCTTTACAGCAGGAGAAAGCCCTGTCTGTCTCCCTGGGAGAAGCTGCTGGTTTCAAACCGCTGACCTCACGGTTAGCAGCTCAAAGCTCAGCCACCATGCCACGGGGCTTCAGAAGTCCCTCCGATCCCTTGAATGTGGCCAGTCTTACTCTCATAAACCACTTGGAGGCTCTCAAGGTAGCAAAACTGAAGAAGGTCCTAAATAGACCCCACTCCAAGAAAAAAAAATCTCACTGCTATCAAGTGAATTCCAACCCTTGGCGACCCTAGAGGACCCGGGAGAAGTGGCCCTGCTGGTTTCCGAGAATATATGGACGTAGAAACCCTCATCTTCTCTCCTGTGGAGCAGCTGGTCATTTCCAACTGGTGACCTTGAGCTTAGTGGTCCCGTGCATGATCACTGCGCCACGGGAACTGTTAGATCTCTCTGGGGAGAGATATACCTCGGTCCTTGGCTCCGCGCCAGAAAGAGTTCACGCCGAAGCCTGGTTTGTGATTGAAGTGAGTTTTATGAGCGTTAGAAGAAGTTTCAGGTTTACATGGGCACCCGCAGGGCTCCTGAACGTGCAACCTGCCTGGAAACTGGCCGCAAAGCCTCTCAAAGTCTTGCAAAAGTCCTCCAGTCCACTCCGGGGTCCTGCCTTTTCAAGGATTCCGCGGGGAGGCGTGGTGGCCGACCCCATTGGCTGAATTGAATTAGGTGGGCCAATCCAGGTGCAGCTCCCACCCACGCATTCCTGGCGGGAAACCTGAACCTCTGAGCATGTGCAGTGTGCCACTCCTTTGTTTCCATAGCTCGGACCACTGGGCATGCGTTAAATGGGCGTCCCAGCCCTACGCGAGCCTCCCTAACAGAACCCCTCTTCCTAGACCTAGTCCCCCTTTTAATGACCATCTCCTTAGCTGGCATTTCGTAATTACAACAGGAGTAGAAAACTTAGAACCAGGCAACTGTGCATATTAACCTGGGTTTAGTCCTCGAATGTAACTTCTAGCTGAAGAGAGCAGCCCAGCCCCTCCGGCTCCTCGCTGTAGTTGTAAGTGCTTCGGCCCTTTCTTGTCCACCTCACCCCCGCCGCCGGAGCCACCACTGCGGCTCTTCCTGTCAGAGGCAACTGAGGTAAACTTGGAGGGAGCCCACGAGAGAGAAGCCAGAGCAGCCCAGGAGAAGGCAGGGACAGAGGAGGTTACTATTGCTCCTCCCCTGACTCAAGTGCCCTGGGGGGAGGGGGGCTGGCGTGGTGGACTGAGCCCTACAGTCAAAGGGCACTAGAGGTATTTCCGAGCCTGGGGACTGCAACAGATGCTAGCGGCCCCTCTCCTCCTTGGCCCAAGCTGTTGATTTCTTCTTCCAAGTGGCTTTCAGTCTCTAGGCTCTGAGCCTAGAACTCAATGCCTTCTTTGACCAGCAGCAACATCCCTCCTGTCTCCTGAGTGCTCCCTGGTCTGTGTGTAGGGTAACAGCGGGCTACTGGGGCTGAAGAGGGGGCGACCATTGGGACTATCAGAATAGGAAATGAGTCCCACACACCATCTTGACCCTTACTGGTTGCTCCAGACCCCAAGCTGCCATGTTTGCCTGTAGTCCAGCCACTAGACCGCAGGTCCACCAGCACCAGGCCAAGGGGTGTAGAACGCAGCCATGTGGAAGGCCAGCAGTTCCCTGGGTCTGGGATTCAAGGCCACCTCCATGTTCCCTTCCTGGAGTAACGCCAACTGCACAGCAACCTGCACTTCGGAATCTACCAAGGTCATTCACTGAGGAGAGGGTCCATGGGTCTGTGAGACTTATTTCTGACACCATCGGATGTGCCATATCACCAAACGCACACATTGCTGTGGAGCAGGGGTAAGTGGCCGGAAGTCGCTTCACACTAAATCTTTAGTACCCTTCCCTCTCCTGTGCTCCCGAGTGTAACCTAAGAAGAAAATGTCCTGCCGCGCACAAACTCTCCTGATAAATTATAAATTAAAGCCCGCTCCAAAAGATGCAGTCTTTCTGTGGGTTCTTCATGAGCCAATGTTACTGTGCTAGATTAATCTTCCTCCAAATTGAGAGTAAATTTTTGTGTTCTGGTGGTATTTTTAGACGGAATGGTGTGCAGAGGCTCTTTCTTTACTTAGAAGGAAAGTGACAGGACGTGGGGTTGCCTAGCAGTCAGAGGGCCTTGGGCCAGATCGAATGAAACATTTCCTGGTATCCAGGACACTACAAACGACAATGGGTCAATCAATGGCGGTGGCGGTGGGGGTGAGGGTGAAATGTGTAAGTCTGGAAACAAAACAGATGCTTATCTGTCTGGAATTTCTTAGACAAAGCCTATTTGACAAGCCCGGCAGGGCTTCCAGACACAGGGTGCTATTTCTGCCCTGCACCGTTGAAACATCGAGCCAAACGCAAAAAGCACACACAGAAGTGCCATCACACAAACCAGAAACATCCCCCAGTGTTTCTCAATGAGCACGGGTGGCATTTGGGCAGGCAACTGGTCCGTGTTGGTGCAGGCGTTGCAGCTTGGTTAGTATCCCTCCGAGCCAGCCCATCTCTGCGTTTCATCTCTGCATCAACAAGATGAAAGAAAGTACTGTGCTTCTCACAGCACTGAGGAGAAACAGAAGGACATCTGAATAGCACTCCGCTGCGAGGCCTGACAAGTGCAAGGACTCATGCACTTCCTTGAACATTCCCCACGGCCCGCCCCACCTCACCCCACCCCGCCGTCCTTGAAACTGTGGGCATCTGCAGAAATAGAATTTTGTATGGACCGATGTTTAAGGAAGATAGGGCTCTGAGTGGTCACGCCGCAGCCAATTATTTCTGAAATTTTAAGGTTCCCTTTTGAGGGCGAAGAGTACAACTTCTCACCCTGACACGTAGTCCCGTTTGGGTTTTGCTTTGTCTTGGAAGAACTCATTAGAAAGGTTTCTTCTCCTCGTCTTTTGTGGTTGTTCGTTACCGTCCAGTTGACCGGCTCGTGGCAACCTTACAGTCAACAAAGCAAAAAGGGTCTAGTCCTGCATCTTCCTCACAATCTGAAGCCACGGCTTCCACTACTGTGCCAATCCATCTCGCCAAAGGTCTCCCCACCCTCCCTCTGCCACCCTCTACGTCATCATACATGCCTCCCACGTTAGGTCCGACACAAGCAAGCCAGACAAGGTTCTGTCGTGTCCAAAAGGCGTTCACTGGCTCACTTTCAGAAGTTGCTTGGTAGGCCTTTCTTTCCAGCCTCTCAGGCCAGACGCTCCACTGAAATCTCTCTACCGTGGGTCGCCCTGGTGGTTGACGTACACACTTGTGGCATCACTTCCAGCCTCTTCATAGCACGCAAGTCACTACAGAATGAAAAACAGCCTCCTCCCTTACAATTGCCTGAAAAGTTGTATTTTTCTTATAAGATGGGACTGGGTTAAGGGGGTTCCTAGTTTTAATGAAAAGAGTTGCCATTCATTCACTGCCATGAGCAAAGGAAAATGAGCCATTAGGAAGAAGATACACTCCACCCATCCCTCTAGTATGAGGAAATGCATAGTTCAATTATCTTCTCTTGTATCTCTCAGGAAACACTTACCAAGAGTGATCCCTTCAGTAATTACCAATGTCGCTGTACCTGTTTCAGAGCTGTGGAGCTGGCTTTTTTCGCACCTGGTCGGGAGAATGCGCACCCTGTGACTGTAATCGTAATTCGGACAAGTGCTTGGACGGCTCTGGATCCTGTGTGGTAAGTGAGGGACACCTGCCATGGTCCCCCTGTCTCTCTGGGTCTGTGCCCCTTGAACGGGAATCAGATTTCTTCCCAGCGCCAGCTCGTGCTGCCTAGGAACAAGCAGTCCATTAGGCTTTTGTCTTGATCCTTCCCCTTTTCCTGTAAAGCACATCCTTTTAAAGGACTTCGGATGCTGGGGGGGGGGGGGGGGGGGGGGGGCAAGGCATACTTGGGAATGTGCTCCGTGAGGTAACTGCCTCCCCATCCTCACCAGCTGCTTTCCTGCCTTAAGCCAGTGGCGACGGGAGCTAGACACAGTGCACAGAGAAACAAATCACCATCCCAATTCCTCCTCGTGAGTTGGATTGGCCAGCTGTTTGGCTTCACTCCACAGAAACCGGGAGAATCAAACAGTTGCCTCAGAGCTTGTTTTAGAATTTGAGATGATCCGCTCTATTGATCAAAATCAGTGAGAGAGAAAAAACGCCCTTACGTTTTTGAACCGAATCGCCAAATGAAAATAAAAGCGTTGACCCTGCAGTCTTCGTATTTCTGTATTCACGCTCTAAAGAGTTTTTCCTCCCTCCTAACTAAAAGGAATTCCCCCATACACTGTTCTCCCGAGAAGCCTGCTAGACTGGCAGGAAGCTGCTTCTCACAGAGACGTCCTTGCTTCACAGATCCCACGCTCCCCAAACGACTGGCAACTTTGTGAAAATCGGTGTTGAGCTATTTCCCAGAAGTGGCTGCAGTAGAAGTCACAGCTGCACGCCCTGAGATCTTGTTGAATTTTGTTTTGACGAGCTATTTGGATACACGTTCTTATCAGACACCAGAGGCTTTCCAAAACTGCGAGAGTATTTTTGCGTAAACCACAGGAATACTTCATTAAGAACACCGACTTACCTCCAGATTGGCATAGTCGTCCCTAGGGAGCAGACCATTGTGACCAGCAGTGGCCTCCCAGGCGTGTACATGACAGAACTGCTTCGCTCACTCGTTACGTTAGGGGGCAAATTAGAACTTTTTCATTTATTTGGAAGCCACACGTTGGCATTTTTCCTAGGGGCAAAAAGAATTAAATGGTAAAACACCAAATGTTGCTATCTTTTGGTAGGTTTTTGTTTAGTCCTGCTATGGCTACGGTCCCCTTCCCCCATCTTCTCAAATAACCTTGACATCCAGGATGTCCTCTGCTGTGATGTAGGCAAATGCAGCTGCCGAAGTCTACCCCTTCCGAATGCGTCCATCTCCGGTTTCCTGTTATTTTAATCCCAGTGGCATTTGACTATATATATATATATCCATGGATACCCTGGAACTAATAATGTACATCTCTGATAATCTGACAGATGAAAGGCTCTTTGTTAGCGGTTTTTACTGAGACACGAGAGGAGGATAAGGACTGGCAAGCCCATTCATTCACTGCTGGGAAGATGGGAGACTGAACGGAAAGCAAAGAAAATCCTTCCTGCCGTGCCTGTGGAGAGCAGGGACCAGGCCCCTCTCCTTAGCAATGACACCACCGGACTAGGAGCTGTGAGGGCTTGGTCTTTCACCTAGACAGGAGCTTCTGTGAGGGACATGCACCTAATTCCGTTGACAATTCCTTGGGCGTGCACAGTTGTAATCAATATGCGGGGTGCGTTAAGGTGGAAACAATGCGGAGAAGTTGCCGTCTGTTTGCAGTTATTTTGTCTAGCAGCAGAAAATTGGAGCAGAAAGAAATAGTCAGCCTGCTCATGTTGTAGGTGATGCCCATTCCACCCTAGCCAGAGCGATATACCTCCTTGTTTTTCTGATGAAAATTATGTATATTCCATGTAAATGTAATAATAATAACTGAATAGACATACATTGTGTATCATATACAAAGTGGAAAACAATCCTATTCCCCAGAGCTATATAAAATACTCCATAAAAGCCAAGCACCCTGCCATCGAGTCGTTTCTGACTCACTGGAACCCGGAAGGAGAGGTAGAACTGCCCCCGTGCGTTTATTTCTAAGCCTAGAACTCATTACAGGAGTAGAAAAGCCCTCTCTTTCTCCTTCAGCACAGCTGGCGACTTAGAACTTCATATCTTAGAGGTAGGGGTCCAACACAGCACCACAACTACACTCTTCTAAATGAATTTCAATATGTAGACATATATATAAAACTTATTTTATGAAATGGGGGTGGGGTGGCAAGACAGGAAGGCCTGGCAAGTATAGAAAGACTATTTTGTCCCTGAGCTGACAACTAGATGAAGTCTATGATGTCACACTGGAATCAAACTCAGTGTATTCTGGTTCCTTTGGCATTACTTTTCCCTCCTCGGACCAGAGAGAATCATTTCTCAGCTCCTCGAGTCACCGCACTGTTCCTTAGCTACCAGGGAGCCGCAGCCAAGAAGCAGCAGGTGCCCCATGAACACATCCTCGTACTTTCCTCTGGGCGGCAGGTCTTACTCAGCTGTTACCACTTTTGTGCCTAATGCCTTTTTCCAAGAAGTCCTGGTGGTGCAATAGGTTAGCACTTGACGACTACCTAAAAGGTGGAAGGTTCAAACCCACCGTCACTTTGTGGAAGCAGGAGGATTACCCACCAGGAAGGTAACCCCCACTTGCTTGTGCTTCGTTATTAATTAGTACTGAACAAGTTGGTCTTGCAAAATTCTACCGCATGAGCTCCAGCTTTGTTTCTATTACCAAGACCATATTTTCCAACGACTGCTCCTTCCGCTTTGTTTCCAGAGGGTCTCTATGGTTGGAACTGACTCACGGGCACCTAGCGGCAGTGAGCTGGTCCACATGTTTTCATTCCATCTGTCTAGTGACTCAGCTGTAGTGACTAGTTTCACATCACATGGTGAAAAATGTGAGCCTGTTCACCACCGAGTAGTAAGTAAGCCATGATTACCTTGTTTACTGGGTGCTCTGTCCCTGCCAGGGATAGTAAATTTGAAAAGAGGCTTTGATTCTGTAGGATGTGGCGCTGGGGTTGAGCCAGAGACAGATGCCAGCCATCCCTAAAAGCAGAATCTTTGATGTGTGGTGAAAAAAATGTGCCATTGTCTACTACAGCCTAGGAAGTAAGCACAAGGAAGCCTGTGCTGACCTTGTGTTTTGGATCATCTGATGTTGCATAAGAGAAAGATGAGGCAGTCTGTTTACTTAAAGATGTACAGCCTTTGAAACCCTACAGGGCAATACCACTCTGTCATGTACAGTCTTTCTGAGGTGGAACCCCCTCAGTGACAGGAGTTTGGAAGCACGTTTCTCTCATCTTTGTAATCAACCCAAATTTTGTTTAACTTTGCTTTTATTTTGAAGGCTTATAATGCTGTTGGATCTATCTTGACCTCCCCATCGACTTCTAATTCTTCCTTGATTGCAATATCTAATTTCTCTTTGAGCTTATACTTTACAGGCTTTGTTTATTTTATTGATTGATTGCTTGATTGATTTATCTTTAGTTTTCAAACACATTTTATTGCCTAGGACAGACTATAAAAAATTTACAAGAAGGGATATGCACACTTATTTTTAACGAAGTGGGCCATTCCGGACGTAACAATGGGCTCAAATATAACAAGGATTGTAAGGGAAGTGCAGGACCTAAGAAGAAGAACAAGCCCTTCAGGAACAAAATGCAGAGTTGACAAAGTTACGTTAACTTTTAGATATCAGACAAGCCTAGTGATGTTTCCCCAAGACAACTGGTACCCCTACACCTTTTTTTTAAGTGACTAAATGGTAAACTCTTCACTGATGAACTTTCACCCGTATGGGGAGCACAGTGATCAAGAATGCTCTGAGCCGAGTCAGTTAGTCAGAGCCCCAAACTCCAGGCAGCCTAGTCAACATGGTGATCTTTCCAGGAAGGTTCCAGAAAGAGGCAAAGAAGTGGCTTGTGTCTGGAATAACTAGCCATAGAAAATCCAGATTTTTTCCCAGAATCTTGGACCTATGGACAGAGTACCAAGAATGGCCATGAGAAAGGCCAGCTATGATTTAAAGAGTTGGTGCTTAGTCATTAAGAAGAAAGTAAAGAAAGAGCTTCAAGAGTCCCCAATAAAATGATTTATAATTTAAAATTTTTTAAAAGAAGAAGAAAGTGGTGAAGAGCCCAGTGGCCAGCATTAGAGTGGCTTGGACCTGAGCCGAGGTTCAGAGGTTCACCACTGGCATAGAGCTCCTTTCCTGGGGTGCCTTTTCATTAAACGGTGTACGCATTCATTGATTTCATTTGTCTACTGAACATATTTTTTAAAACCTCAAACTCACCGCTGCCAGGTCAATTCTGACTCACACTCCCCCCTCCCTCCCCCCCCAGCCCCCGCGTGATAGGGCAGAGTAGAACTGCCCGGTGGGCTTCCCAGACTGTGCCCCCAGCTCTCGGAGATGCGCCCTCTTTCTCCCGCAGAGTGACTGGTATTTTGAGCTGCTGGTCTAACTTTTAGTGGCCTAAGAAGTGTGACACCAGAAGCCCTGGTGGCCTAGGAGGTGTGTGTTGGGCTACTAACTTCATCAAGGTCAGCAGTTCATAAACACCAGCTGCGTCTTGGGAGAAAGATGAGGCTTTCTACTCCTCTAGAGATTCACAGCCTTGGAAACCCACAGGGACAGTTCTACTGTGAGTCGGAATTGGCTTGATGGCAGGAGTTGGCCGGTCAAGTGTGTGCAGGGAGAAAATGCTTCCCAGGAAAGGTTTGTGGGCCTGGCTGATGTTATGAAGCACCGGATTCGAGGGCTGGCGGAGCTTTAGAAGCACATGCAGAATCCCCATGACAGTCCAGCGAAAGATGAGAGAGATTTAAGCATCTATGCCAGAATTGCTGCAGGGGGAAACGAATCTAAATGTGAATCAAAATATTCACATGTAAAACCATTGGAAGAGTTGCAAAAATATAATTGAGATCCAGAAAGGAACACACCAAAGTATTTATATCTGGCTGGTGGAAATATAGATGGATCTTATTGTCTTCTTTTCACCTAAGCATATCTGGCCCAAATGTTCTACAACCACTGATAAAAATGTCATGATTAAAAAGATATTTATATTCAAAGGAACTTCCATCCAATACTAAGCCCACGGGAGAAAGAAATACATCAATATATTAAAATTGATGTATTTTTATTGGTCTCAGAGCCTGATTAAAACCCTATTCAGGTTTTAATGCAAATATATTACATCTCAAATTTCTGCAGATACTAGCATTTTCCTCGTGATTTTTCCAGTCTTCTTTTATTAAAATGGATGAGGCGGAAATCAGCCATGTAGACCTACATACTCACTAGATGTCCAAGAAGAAATTTATGTAAAGACTCCTTGTTCCTGTGTTACTTGAAACTGTGATAGCAGTATCCAGGTCAAGTGCACAATCTTTATTTTGAAGTTTTGACATTTTTCCACCTATTGCAAATTTTGAAAGATAGGGATTTTTTTAAAATAGTGATCAATATGGTTTCATGTTAGCTACCATTTTGAAGCAACATCAGAATATTTCATGTCCAAAGAATTCTAAGAACATAGAGGTTAGTGCTATGTGCCCTTGCCCCAGGAATATGATTAGAAATGAATGCAGACAATAAGTTCACTATAGATTGTTAGCGCTTCCCCTCTCTAGCCTGGAACTTATTCCAGTTTTTATGTTCTTCACCGAAACTGATAACAGCACCATTCTGCCTCTCCATCATACTGAGTGTGTTAGTCTGCGTGGACTAGAGAAACAAAATCCATAGACATTCATTTGTATAAGAAAGAACTTTATATACAAGAGCAGTTGAACATTGAGAAAACATCCCAGTCCAGTCCAGATCAAGTCCATAAGTCATATATTAGCTCATATGTTTGATACCAATCTATTAAGTCCTCTTCAGACTCATGAAACACATGCAATGACACTGAATACAGGAAGATCACAGGCCAGTGGGTGCAGAGTCTTGTGGATCCAGTGGCAGTAGAAGCATTTGAGCCCTGTCAGGGGTCTCCACGTGCCTCCTCCAGTTCCCAGGGCATGAGGTCTATCAGTGTAGTGCCATGTGTCTTGTCCATAGAGTGTCTCTCAGGGAGTGAGCAGAGAGAGTGTGTTTTCTGCCTCCAAGGAAAAATACCGGAATTCCCAGAATCTTCAAGGGAAGGCCATGCCCTCACAAAGGCCTCATTGGCTATACAGTGATTGACAGGCTAGACTCCACCCTTTCACTTGTAAGCCTTTCAAATTAACAGCAAATCATATAGCTACCACACTGAGATGTCTCAGTCTTCATCAACAATTTTTTTGTCCTCTTCCCTGGCATTCATCCTAGCAATGAATCCTACCAATTTAACCCAGGAAGGACCCAACTATCTTCTGTAAATTCCAACAGCATTAAGTTATAAGCCCAGCCTCCCACTGGCTCGTCAGCCCTTCTTCCTCTCATTTGTCTTCCACATTAGCAACAGGAATGTGTTTCCCCTGCCGAAAATCTCCATGCGTTTTAACTCCAGGCACATTGAGCTTCTCATTGCCGCCTAAACATGTGCTGTCCATTCATACTCTGCATCTTCTTCTCTTCCTGGGATTTCTTGCTTATCCTTCAAGGCCTAGGTAAAATGGCATTACGTTGCTTTCTCCACCTTTGTCAGGAGGAGCTAGAAAAGGCCCTCTTGGCTCCACAATAGATACGTGCTTTATACGTACCCCAGTTGTAGCATCTATGTTATCCTTGTCAGTTTCCTTCACAAGGCTGAGTTTCGCAAGTGTAGAAACCCAGGCTTCTGCATTTTAGTAACACTCACTGGTCACTGTCTATCATGCTGTCAACTTAATCTGGGCTTGTTTGGTGAATGGATAAACTGGCTGATGACGTAACAAACGGATCTAAATGTAAAAACCTTCCACTTTACATGATGAGATGCTTGGGTCACTCCTTGGTTGCAGTAACATGCAGTGTTTTGTTATGCCCAATGCTAAGTAAATAGTGAAGATTGTTGCGATCGCTGCACTGAATCAGAGCAAACAAGGTCCCAAAAATGAAATGTTGCCCAATCCTGTGTCAGTTGCAGATTAGACCACGGTGATCCACACGGTTCCTACAGGGTGATGTTTGAAGGCAGGTTGCCAGGCCTTTCTTCCTAGTCTAGCTTAATCTGAGAGTTCTGGTGAAACCTATTCCGCCTCCGAGCAACACAGGAGCCACCACTGGCAGAAGTATGGTAGCTATGCCATTCATAGAAGTATGGTGTTGACTGGGGATCACGCCCAGGCCTCCCAGGCAAGGTGAGAATTCTACCACTGCAGCACCAATGCTTCCATAACAAGTAAATATTGCTACCTATACCAGGGCATTTTATGTAGATTCTCACTTATCAGACTAGAATCCAGACTAGCACCACTGGTAACATCTAGAAGCTTGTTAGAAATGTAGAATCCCGGGCCCAATTCAAGGCCTCCTGAAACAGAACCTCTCTTTGAACCAGATTTTCAGGTGATCTCAGTGATGTGCACAGTGAAGTTTGAGAAGTATTGGTCTAGGCAGAGCAGTGTGGTTCTCAAACGTCTTGGTGCCAGGTGCCATCAAAAAGGCACTATTGAAGATACCAAAGATCGGTTCATGCGATTGTATCTAATGACATGGACTATATTTGAAATTTAAACTCAGAATTTTTTAATAATACTCACTTATTAATTAGTGAAAAATAAGAATGTAAAACCCACCATGATAGCATTAAAATAAACACATTTTGGAACTGAAAATAGTTTGTTTATTTGTTTGTTTAATCATTTTATTAGGGGCTCATACAACTCTTAGCACAATCCATGCATACATCAGTTGTGTAAAGTGCATATGTCTAGCTTGATTGTGTAGTGAGTGGGTTGTGTGGTGGGCTGCTAACCACCAGGTCAGCAGTTCAAGCCCAGCAGCCCCTCCATAGGAGAAAGGGGAGACTGTGAGTAGGAATCAGCTTGATGGCATGATTGAGTTTGAGTTTAACAGAGGGCAACTGGATTCTTCTACCTGCTTTCTGCAGTGATCTGTCATGCAACCTCTTAGTAATATTTTGAGGATAGTTTTGACCTCCCTGGACAAACTGGGATCCCCAGAGCTGAGATAGGCTATAGTTTTGCATAAAACATGCTTAGAAGCCATAAGCAAGTGACCTGATCCTTTCAGGCTTTCCTCATTCGCTGTGCCAGTGCTGTGGCTCAGTAAGCAAGACATCATTTCTTAGAAGAGACCCAGCGGGGTGCAGATGTCATTCCTCACACTTATCTGCGATCGATTGTCTCGCCTGCAGCTTTCCTAACCACTCATCAAAGATTCAGAATGCTTCTTGAATTTTTCAGTGGGTCCAGTTTTATTGTTTTTCAATAAATGACTCCGCCAGCTGCACATTTATTTATCGTTGTCAACGTTTTGGATTGCATGCCTCCTTCTTTTTAAGTGGCAAGCACTGATGGTAAACGGATATTTGCAATCTGAGATTCAAAGCCAAGCAAGAGCAGGCTGAAGCCCTCCTTTTACACATAAGGGAAATGAGAGCCAGAAAGATCAAGTGACTGGTTCAACGTCCCCCGACCAGGAAGTGAGTGAGCAGGGGGCCTTTTCTCCCTGCCTCCAGCACACTCTTTGCACTGCTGTTCATTGGTGTCTTTTAGGGACTCTTGAAACAAATCCTTCAGATTTGCACTCTGAGAATTAGAGGCTGGATAAGATTTGGTGGCTTTGCCCTGGCGGGTGGCAGCTCCCTCTGCTCTGCTGGCAGAATCGAGTTAGACAGGGAATCTGAAGTCTCCATCAAGCCCAAAGGGGTCAGAATGAGGGATTCATAGGCATTTCTTTGGGAAGAATGGCCCAGCATCTCACCACAGATGGGTTTGTCTTTCCAATAATGACTCAGGTCAGTTGGGCCGCAGGCCACAAGCAGCCCTGCCAGGTTGCCCATGGCGTAGCTTCACGGCAGCCAGAGGAGTTCGTTTTCTCTGGGCGGAGAGACAGTCACCGTTCCGAGGGAGCTTTGGATGCCGGGGGGTGTTCCTTCCTTTTCCTCGCCCCAGACACTACTCGCCCGGTCCTTCCCTTTCTGTTTCTTTTTGTCTCCAACGAGGATTTCAGAAGACTGACTTCGTACAAGGTACAATAGTCAACATGTGAGGGAACTGTGTTTAACAGGCTGTTATCTGAATTTGTTTTCCCACTTCTCGTTGATCTGCCGGGCTGCCTTGATCAGGCCCCTCAATTCTGTTGACTAATCAAATTCTCATCAGGGGCCAAAAATTGTCCATCCCTAATGCATAAGTGATACTAATAAACCAGCTTACTATTCCTTGTGGTATCAATATGCAAGATACCAGCTGACTACCAGAATGCTTGTTGTCTTCCCTCTCGGCCACTTATGCTTCGGTCTGTGACATTGAGTCCTTACTGTCCCCGTTGACGTGGCTCAGCACTTGCTACAGAGAGCAGAACCAAGAATTCTTCCTCCTATCGGATATGAATTGCAAGGCAGTAAAAGGACTCTCTGGATATTATCCTGATGTTTGCTCAAAGCTAATCATTCTGGATACCATTCCGTGGAAATGAGAAACGAGCAGAAAAGCTCTTCTGCACACAAACTACAGAGTCCTGAGGCTGCCAGTGTACACACTGAAGGCCAGGGTGAATCCACCGGACACTTGTCCATGCTCCGTAGCACTGAAGAGGGCCCACAGGGACCCTCTGAGCCGACAGGTACCCCATCTATTCTGCCAGGCCTGCTGCCTTCCTTGCTTGAAGTTCCTGAATTGGCTGCAAACTTTCTTTTGTGTCTTTTTCAATGTTTCTTTTTTTCTCACAGAACTGCCAGCGGAACACGACGGGGGAGCACTGTGAAAAGTGCCTGCCTGGTTACATCGGAGATGCCATCAGGGGGCCGCCCCACATCTGCCAGCCATGCCCCTGCCCCCTGCCCTATTTAGCCAAGTAAGTCCTTGAGAAAGGTGACTTATCTGGATTCTTCTACTGTTCAGCATAGCTTTCCCCCACCCCACCCCCACCTATCCAGGGTTCTAAAGGCAAAATTGAGTGCTTCAAGATGAAATGAGACTGTAAAAGATATAGATACGTTTGCTAGCATAAATATACACGTGAGGAAGCCCATGAAGCCAGTTTCATCTTTTCTGAGTAGTCCCTTCCTCTCCAGAGACTACAACGGGTAATGCCAGCAAAACAAAACCAAGAAAAACCCTGCTGTTATCAGCTCCATTAACTATGAGTTGCCCTACAGGACAGGGCAGAACTGCCCCAAGGCTTCCAAGCCTGTAAACTTGGAGGGAGCAGAGTGTCCTAACGTTCTCTTGTTCTCTAGAGGGGCAGCTGAGGTGCAAGCTCCTGATCCATTTGGTGAGTGGTGAGCAATTTAATCACCGTGCCACAGGGGCTCCTCAGAACGCCAGCAGAAACCCCCAATCAGACTCACTGCTATGCACTCGTATCAATCCTAGGAGCTGCCCTTGTGGGTGTCCAAGCCTAGTAACTGTTTAAAGGCATAGAAATCTCTGTCTTTCTCCCACGGAGCAGCTGGTGGCTTTAAGCTGCCAACTGTGGATTGCTGCCAAACTCATAACCACCACGCCACCAGGATGCCAACAGAGTTCTTATGTTGTCGCTTTTAATTCTCATGGACCAGATATTTTCCTGTATATGGCAGCCAAATAGACTTCCCCATCAGAATTAGAACACAGATAAGCACAATTCATGTTTCAGGCCTACCAGTCATAGATTTCTTGGAAATGTGAGGCAGTGACTACGAATTGGGCTGCTAACAAAAACGTCAGCAGTTCGAAACCACCAGCCGCTCCTCAGGAGAAAGACAGGGCTTTCTACTCCCCTAAAGAGTTATAGTCTTGGAAATCCAAGGGGCAGTTCTACCCTGCCGTGTAGGGTCAAGATGGCAGCGAGTCGATCTTTGTGGTGGCGTTTTGACTGGAGCGAGAAGCTGAGAAGGATAAACCAACATCTTAATGGAAATAATAGAATTCACTCAGATGTAATATACGTAACTAATAACCCTTGGACCCAAGGCTGGCAGGAAAGACGTGACTGGACATTTTGTGGACTTTAAAATGACAGATTTAGAATTCAAATGCTGCAGTGGAAAGGCAGTGACCCTGGGTGGTGCTAATAGTTAGCACACTGGGCAACTAACCATCATGGGTCTCGGGGTCTGGGTCCACCCAGAGGGTCGTGCCATCAGCCATTGAAAACCCGACGGAGCACAGTGAGGCAGGAGGAACCGGACAGAAACCGGTTGTTTTGGTTTTTTGGGGTCTATTGAAAAAGCAATAGACCTGAATACATAGCCCGGCTTTGCCATGCCACCCAGTAGCTGTGTGATATCACACAAGTTACTTGCTATGTGTGCCGCATTTTCCATGGGGTTTGGAGTCAGAAAGACCAAGTTCCTTCCTTGATCCTGTTATCTGCCCTGAGTTGCCGCGTGTAAATGAGAGGGTGCGAGGCGCTGCCTCGTGGCGTTGTAAGGAGGAGACCAGGCTACTGTAAGTGGAGCATTTGGCCGGGGACCTTGCAAATAGCAAGGTGCTGGGTAGATAGTGATTTTACTGAGTGCATACTTGTATTTTTTATAATATATGTTGCTCACCTGCGTTAGACACTGTTCTAAGTGCGCGGGGGTGAGAGTGATACAGTTGGCAGCTGTTGTAAAGCTGAATAGTCAGAATGCACTGCCATCAAGTCAGTCCCTCCTCATGGCAAGCCGACATCAGGTGTTCGAGGCTGTAAGTCTTTAGGGAGCCGATAGCCTCATCTTTCTTCCAAGACCGTTCATGGTTCGAGCTGACTAGTGTGAGGGGCCGTCGCGTCCTAGTGACCCTGTGTACACACAACCGTGGAAACACTGCCGGCTCCTGCGCCGTCGCTCCTGTTCGGGCCCATTGTGGCAGCCACTGGGTCAGTCCATGCCACGAAGGCCTTCTCTTTTTCACCGCCCTCTACTTCACCACACACGGTGTCCTTTTCCACGTCTCTTCTGACAGCAGGTCCAACATGCTTGAGATGACGACTTGCCAGCTTTGCTGCTAAGGAGCTCTCGGGCTGTGGTTCTTCCGATAAAGGTCTGTTTGTCCTCTCAGAAGTTCATGGTGTTTCAAGATTCTTCATCGGCATCACAAGTTGAATGCACCCATCCCTCTTCAGTCTTCCTTATTCCATGTCAACGTTCACATGCATGCGAGGCCATGCGAAAGACCATGGCTTGCGCCAGGCTCACCTTAGTCCTCAAAGTAGCATCCTTGCTGTTCAACACTTTAAGGGGTCTTCTCCAGCAAATGTGCCAGTGCAATGTGTTGGTCGGTCATGCCTCTTGACATGAGGATTGAATTAAGTGTCACATATAAAACTGCAAGCATGTTTTACACTCTTCACTACCTCTCTCAAACGCACGCACACCCATACGCGCGCGCATGCACACACACACACAAACAGAAAAAGAGAACACAACAACCCTGTTTCTCCCAATCCTTTTTCTTAATTGAAAATCCATATCAACTAACACTGTATCTAATGGCCTGTGATTTGTTCGAGTTCCCTGATGAGTCAGTGCCGCAGGTGGCTGTTCAGCAGCCCCACTTTTCTTCAGAAGCCATTCGGCCGCCGCAGCACTTGCTCTGTGATTTTTCATGTCTGCTAGCATTAGTACTGTGTGGAAATGGAGGGTAAGGAGAGAGAGCGTAGCAAACGCAGACATTAAGTATTCCGTTATTGCCACTCCAGTGCGGCCTGATTTATGAGCCTGCTTTGCCTCACCTAGGTCTAGTCTTTAATTGTTCATTAATATTCTGTTCTCCAATGTTAGTCTTAAGCACGTCTGAGGAGATGTGTAGTATGCCTTGCCACGGGAATAGTTATTTCAGGATATATTTATATTTTATTAAATATATATCAGAACGTGTCAGGCCATTTTAGTAATAATTGATGCTTTTCAAAAATTAAGTCCCCAACCTCCTAATAATAACACATTCTCCCAGATAGATGAAGATACTGGGTAGCCTCATCTACTCAGAAAAGGTTGATATGTTTTGAATCGCAGGCATTTTCTTTAGATAGTAACAGAAGAATTAGGAAGGCCATGCAGATGGTCCCTCCTGGTTGGATTGCCCGACTAGTGCTCTTTTTGCCCCACTCCCATGACAACATTTTCTCTCTAGATTATACGCAAGGCCCTGGCATAGGAGAGTCTGAGAACTTCATTTCTTATGGACTGAGAAGTCTTCAACCAACAAATAATTTGTTGAGCACTTATTGTGGGCCAATCACGTACCAGCCATTGGTGGCACTGCAGCAAAGAAACAGTCAAGAAGCCTTGCCTTCGTCGAAGTAGCCATGGATTTGGGACTCTCCTAGCACAGATTCTGTTTCTGTCTCCTCAACAAAGAGAACTTGGCCCGAGAGCCCTATGAGAGAACCTTAGTGGCTGATAGCCACAAGGGCAGCAGTTTGAAAGCGGTTGGTTTTTCTGGTTTAGAAGCAGATTAATTGAGGAGGCCATTTATCCAACACTGCAATGAAGCAAGACGTTCTTCGGAAGCCTGCCGACTCAGGAGTAAAGAAAGCAGAAATGTACCAACTGGATACATGATCCTTTTGTCCTGGTGGAATGGGACCCCTGGTGGCTTAGCAGTTACACATTGGGCTGCTAACTGCAAAGTCAGCAGTTTGAAACCACTAACCACTCTTTGGAAGAAAGATGGGGCTTTCTACTTGCCTAATCACAGCGGCAATTCTATCCTCTCCTCCAAGGTCACTATGAGTTAGCATCCAGTCGATGGCAGTGAGCGCTTTTGAGTCCTGATGGAGAAACTAGTGTTCACAGTCATCACGGGCCCCCATGTTTATCCATGTTCGGGTGGGGGGGGGGCGTGCTCGTACATAGTCAGGTCCGTATTCACAGATAATGAACACTGACGTTGCTACAGTGCACTGTCAGAAAAGCTGCTGGAAATTATACCAAAGAACAAGAAGGTGCTACTTCTGTGGGATGTGGAGGGTGAGGACGTGAAACGAGGGGAGTCATCTGAATCATCTGGCTACCACAGAAGGGGAGACGGAATCATCTGTGGTCATAAATCAGGACAAATTTACCTAGATCCTGTAACGGTTCTTAGCTTTTTATCTGGTGTTAGTTAACTCACCCCGAGGACTCATCCAGTATCTTATCAGAAAACAGCACCCCGCTACTTCTTTCTATGTTGTTAAATGCCCTGTTCCACTTTTGAGAAACAAAACAAACAAACAAACAAAACCCATTTTGTTACTTTCTGTAGAAATAAAAGTGCCTAGAACACGAATTTAGAACCCAGGAAGGCACCTATTATGAAAGCTGATATATATTTTGAAAGCTCTTCTAAGTGAATCTACAGACCCAGGATCTGGGTTTCTGGATGTCCGGTTACAATCACCATCTCAGAAAACAACAGAAATGATGTTTCAGCGTTGAATCATCAAACTGAGGGCTAACTCAGTTTCTCCCTAAGTCTCTGAGGGTTTTCCAACAGCAGGCACCACCGTGGTTAGAGCGAGCTGAGAGAAGTGCCGTGTTTTCATTTCCTTACCCCAAAGCAGGAAAAAAATAAGAGCATTATAAACCACAGCTGTTGATAGAAAACAAAAGCGAATGCTCAATGGCAAGTATTGCTTCTAAGGCTCCTTCCACTCATACTGGTGGTCACAGCTTGTAAGCATTTGAACAGGGGGTGGGGAGGTGTTTATTTAAGTGGGGGTTAGCTAGACATCCTCCAGGTCTACCAGTAGCTGTGGTAATCTCTCCAATTAAGGGAACTGTCATGGGTTTGAAACAGCAGGACATCAGTGAGAGACAGAGGCCTCTGAAGGCCAGCAGATCTATCAGCCCTTCAAGTGGTGGGCAGGCTGCTGGGTGGAACACCTTCAAAGAAAAGGCGGAGGAGCGTCTAATCTGTTCTGGACTCTGAAACGGGTACTGTTTCTTGAAGGAGGCGAAGGCATAAGAACAAGCAAAATAAAGGGTGAAAAGGCCACAAGGAGATGTGTTTTTGTTGGATGCTTTTCCCACACTGTTAGAGAAAATAAATTGTGGGTACTGCCCTTCACCGAGAAGCACATAATGTTTTCTCTGCCTGATTTTATGTCTCCACAAACAAAGCAAGCACATCCACTTGCTTCCCATTAGGTAGAGTGGGTGATTGATATGGGAACACTCCATTGATTGTATGAGTTCAGTACCTAAGACAAGCTAATGTAATTTTAAAAAAATATTCACATGCATACACCCCCATATAAGATGGATTCATATGTTGATGTACACATTTCTGTACGTGTGCAGAGCAATACTCCATTTCCTTTACATTAAAGATTAATGCAGTTATTTTCTCTGCTGTATTATTATTTTTATTACTGTTTTGTCCTCTGTCCTCATTTATTATCTCATAAATAGAATAATCCAGAGCAGGGGTCCAAATGGGCCAGTCCTTGGTCTGTGGATCCTTTCTCTTGCTTGAAGACTTGCTTCATGGCCTTAATCAACTTAGCCAGTTTCTGCATCCTTTATTCCGTGTCTTTAAGGTAACCACAAAAGACATTAAGGGTCTGTGGAAATTGCACAATATAGTTGAGAGATGGTTTCTGGCAGAGATCTAGTGCAGGGAGAGACAAGGGACTGGGGAAAGGGGAAGAGGACATTACGTATATACTCGAGGGTAAACCGACCCGAATATCAGCCGAGGCACCTAATTTTACTACAAAAACTGCATTCAAAATGTGCTGAAAAAAACCAGTTTATACATGAGCATATACGGTATATCCAATCCACTTTGAAATGTACTGTCAGAAAGCATTGAGGATAAGAGGAAAATTCAGTATAAATCTAAAATTGCAGGTAAATTTTGGTGACCATATTTCTGGTTTGGAACGATGTATTTTAAGCTTGTGTTAAATAAACAGTCTGGAGAGAGAGAGAGAATAAGGAAGTCAGACTGGATTCTGCTTAAGGGACATAGCACTCAAAATACCATTTGGCCTAATTGCAAACTTACTTGGGGAGAAAAAGTGATGAGCTAAAGTCAAATTTAATGCAGGTTAATAAATTGCTTTCTTGGTGTTCCACGTTAATTACTAAATAAAATTTTTAAACATTCTGAAAATTGCCAGTGATACATGCAAAAATATTGAAATCAAAGCCCTCTCTATGGAGAACTAATTACAGCAGACCTGAGAAATGGTCCCACCAAGAGAGTGGCATGTTTTACCTGAGCTGCTGGTCTACCCTGCTTGAGAGGGTATGGCAATGAAGCAAATGGCTACACCCATTCCCAGTTGAGGGGAAATCTGACAGATGATCTGTCCAAAGTTAAGGTTAACACTGGGCACTAGTCAAAAGTTCAGGCAGGGTCTGCAGTGCCATATGGCATTTACTCCTAACACTCTATAACTCCTTCTAGTTTTGCAGAGTCCTGCTATAGGAAAAATGGAGCTGTTCGATGTATCTGCAAAGAAAACTATGCTGGACCCAACTGTGAAAGGTAAGCTCATGAGATCCTCTCTTTTCTGTGTTCGAAGAAGGGAATTTGGGGGCTTGTAGACTCCCTAGCACTACCACACACCCACTGGAAGTGGGTGCTCCAGTGGGAAAGGGAGGGGACCACATTTCAGTACCCATTACAGTACTTCCCCCAAATGCCAAGCCCCAGATTTAACTATAACTATACAAAGATGCTTCCTGGAGGTCAAGCTAGGAGCATAGTCTCAGGATAAAGAAACAGAAAAAAAGAGGAAATTGAGGTTCTTGTGGGTGTGGACAAGAGTTGATAGAGATTGCATAGCACACTGCTTGCTCTCCACCATTGAGAACCAAGACTCCTGTTTGCAAATCTCTATTAAAGATTGAGTCTTTCTTGGTAAATAAAAAGGAAATCTCCTATCAGACATTAGATTGACAATAAGCACTAATATCCTATTTAACACGAAGATCCTGGGTTGTGTGGTTAACGCACTCAGGTGCTGAGTGGTTGGGTGTTGAGCCAATCGACCCAGCGGCACCTCGGAACAAAGACCTGGTGATCCATTGACAAATAGGCATCATTGAAAACTGCATGGAATGCAATTCCACTCTGTCAAGTATATGTCAGCGGTTTTATTCTTATTAGTATTATTGTTCATATCATTTAACATTCTTTACTCCATCCAGAAAAACTGTCATCATCCATTTGATTCCAACTCATAACAACCCTATGTAGGACAGAGTAGAATTGTTCATTCTTTTCCCCCTCTCTCTTTTAATCAGCTCCGCTGAAACCTATTCACCAATACCTGCTGGTATTTTAAACGTCGGTGATACAGGTGTCAGCATCATAGCAACGCACAAACCACCACAGCGCACGGGACAGGTGGCGGGCATTGTTATTATGATTATTCCCTGTGTATAAATATGGCTAATTCTTATACGGAGAAGGTTTTTACTATAGGGCTGTGGTTGGTTTGTTTTCCCTATAAGGGCAGAGGGAAAGTGAGAACTGAGGTCCCCTATGGATTGCATCCACTGGGAGGAATTGATGAGATTCACCAATTAGCTCCTAGGGACTGCTGTGATCATGCTTGGAGCACTTTTCTCCACTTCCTAGTGAGGACGCAGGAGAAGCAGGCGCCCGAGGTACTTGCTCAGTAGGGATCTGAGAGAAGTGTTCATCAGCCACGCATGGAGCTTTTTCTCCTTAATGTCTGAGGTTAAACTCATTTTAGTATGATAATGATTGAGCAGTGTTACCAGCTAATGGATGTTAGATGACTCTGGTGAAGGGAGTTAATGGCCTTAAGTAAGGTCCTGCTAAGCAAATGTGGGGTTTCCCAGAGGTGAAATCTTCTCAACCACTATCGGCTCAGTCCTGAAGGATAACAGGGGTGCAGATAAGACCTCTGTCTGCAACAGCGGGGCCAGAGGGCTGGCCTAGAACAGCATGGCCAATTTTAGATTGTACATGATCAGCTCTGTCCCACAAAGGACGCTCACAGGACCTGCCGTGTCCTAGACTGGGGCAGACCTAGTGTTTAGCTGAACCTGAGAAAAGTAGAAGGGAGCCTTAGTGGTGTGGTGAGTTACGAATTGGGCTGCTAACCACAAGGCCCACAGTTTGAACCCACGAGCCACTCCAAGGGGAAAAGAGGAGGCTTTCTGTTCCCACTCAAAGGGGCAGTTCTGCTCTGCCCTACAGGGTCGCTGTGAGTCAGAATTGGCTTGATGACAATGAGTTGTGTTTTGTTTGAGAATGGCAGCACCAAGGAAAGAACACGGATTCTTAGGGCGGCGGATGTGGAATCATTAGAGGCTTAGAGCCCACCCAGCTGAGTTTGTACCCCAGATCCAGCTCGCTTTTATTTGAATTCTCTAGCTCCCAATTTCCACATCTATAGAATGAAAAAAAGAAAAGTATTTACCAAAAGTAGGACTATTGTGAGTTCACACTGTAGTGTTTTTAATACAGTGGCTGGCACTTAAAAAGTGCTCAATAACAATGAACTGGTTAGCAGAAGTTATTGTGGTTGCTGTTCGATTTGTGCCCTGGGCACGGTGTGTGCCTTGGACTAATTGGTCCATTTCCCTGAATTTATTTTCTTTTGTGGCCTGAAAGTAAGACTGGGAACTAAGTAGTGCTATTTATTGATTGTCTCCTACCCCTGGATACTTTATATTTGTCACCTCTCAGCCTCATAGCCATCCTGTGAAGTGGTCATATCTTGTCATTTGCACAGGAGGACACTGAGACCAAGGGAGGTGATTGACTTGTATGAAGTCATATCACTGCTGTAGGGGCAAACCAGGATTGAAATCTGGGTCCTTTCCCTGCCTCCATAGTGTATTTCCCAAATGTCTTCTAAAATACTTTCTATTTTAGATGATTAATGCATTTGTTGATTTGATGATTAATGGCTTTACTGAGTCTCTGGGAAGCAAGAGAAGAATATTAACCTGCTGCTAGATCCCCTTAGACAGGAGGCTGCATCGGCAAAGAGCACTGGAAGTAAACTTTTCCTCCAGGGCCTGTTTTAGGCTGCAAAACAGACCCCAAGTCTCAAATGTAATTTTAAAAGAATAAGTCTCAAACAGAACAAAGACAAGACAAAGGCATAGCATTCCAGTGAGGAGAGCATTAGCAAGGCGTCATAATGGTGTCCAAAGATTCAGAGCCACTTCAATAGGAAGGACATGGACAGTAAAGGGTACTGTCATAGAATCACGAGTGGTGGTAGACCAATCCATCACCGTGACAGACGGGACTACGGAAGCAGGGATGGAACCATGATTGGGACTCTTGCATTATCAGATAGAAGAGCTTACAGGACTGGTCCAGGGCCTTCCTACCACGGTAGTCAGACCATGAATCACAGGGCGTGACTCAAGACTGCAACCCTCAGTCCAGCGATCTAGTGTTAGGCAAGTTCTCTATAGAAACAAAACGAGGACACTTAGGATTTTATATATCTATATGGAGAGGTTTATACAGCAAGAAAGAATATAACAATTAATTACTCCATACAGAAGGCTCTGTTCAGCTAACATTTGTGGAACATTTAGTATATTGAAGGATCCTTCAACTCATGAAGGCTGCTGGTCCAAGGTCAAGGAAACCCACAGCAGAGTCTGCCCTCGAGGCAAGACAGGTAGAGTCTACTTACAGGCAGCAGACATCAGGACAGGACAGCAACAGTCAGTAGCATGGGTGCATAGCGAAGCAGGCCCCAGTGGGGTCTTGAGCTCCAGTGATGTATCACATCCGCATGATCCACCAGCAGCATGGCAAAGCAGGTCTTGAAGGAGACAGGATCCACAGGTTGGCTTGGCCCACAGGTAGTGCAGCACACAGTTGAGGCAAAGAACTACCTCTGGCCACAGCATGCTGGTCCAATCACCAGGGAGAAAGAGATGGGATGCTGGCCTCTGAAAGCTTTTATCTCAGTCTCCCTCCAGTCAAGCTGTGATGTGATTAAACTCCGCCCACATGTTCCTGTGGGGACCTGATAGACACAATCAACCTAACTTTCACAGATCTCCATCAAGGGACATACTCAAGCAAGCCCCTGAGCAGAAACTGCCCCTCCCGTGCTGCTGGCGGCTAGTGGAGGTAACTCACTTGCTTGTGCTCTCTGCCCAAGGGCAAGACCGCTCACATCCATGGATTTTGATGAGACAATTCATTAAAAACTGAAAATCCAAGTGGGGACTTTGAATAGATTTTGGGTTTTCACTGTCATCCAATCCTTTCTGGAATTTCAGCTCTCATACAGGCCTTTCGTTAGTACAGGGAGAAAGTCCGTCGCTCTGAACTGTCTCATCTCTTTTTCCTCTTTCGCCTAGTTGCTTTCACGTTGCCTTTTTCAAAGGAAACGCATTGAGGTGGTTTACATAAAAAATGAACCTTATAGTAAAAAGGTCTGTTCTCCTAAATATACATTTCCTTATTGGGACTTCACCATATAAAAATTAAAACAAGCAGATCGTCAGAGGGGTAAGGGTACAAATACATCTAAAGAATGGTCCTTCATTGTCAAGGAACTTTCCAAGCTAGGGGAGGAGACAAAGAAGGTAAGAGATAAACAGTGTTTTAGGCTACAAAAGAGACCATGGCCTCAAATATAATTTAAGGAGAACATTCCTTAAGTCCTAAATGGGACAAAGACAGACCCATCACTGGGTGATGGAGACAATTAGCATGAGGTGACAATGGCATCCACGGATTCATAATCACAGAGCTGCTTAAATAAGGCATGGAACACAAAGGATCACATTCATAATTAGGGACAGATCAATACACCACAGTTCCAGGTGGGACCATGAAGCTGGGAAGAAGAGTGTACAAGATTTGTCCAAGGCCTTTCAATCACGACAATCGGGGCCTGACTTATGACTGTTCGACCCTTAGTAAGGTGGTCTCTTAGTAGAATTCGCCCAGGCATGCCCTAAGGAAGACTGCCCTTCTCTGGGCTGGCTGAAGGTAGGTGGAGGTAATCCACTTTTCAAAGCACTCTGCCTGAGAGAGGGCAAGCCTATTCCGATCCTTGGTCCACGGTCAGAAGGAATTCAGTGGAGGCTCAATCCACACGAGGACTCTGCGGATGGATTTTGAGTTTTCACTGTCATCCATAGGCTTCTGTAAATGGGGACCTCACAATTTAAGCTCTAATGAGATAGCTATAAAGATAAAAACTCGCTATCATCGGGTCAATGTTGACTCACAGTGACCCTATAGGACAGGGCAGAACGGTCCCTGAGCTGCGGAGACTGTCACTTTAAGGAAGTAGAAAGCCCGTCTATCTCCCTAGGAGCGGCTGGTAATTTCAAACAAATGGCCTTGAGGATTGCCACCCAATGTGTGACTGCTGGGCCACCAGGGCTCCTTAGAGAGGCAGGTACAGATGATGGTGGGTAGACGGATGGATGGATACACTGGAGAGGGAGGGAGGACGGAAATAGGAGACTGAAATGCCGAGTGGTAAACACATGTAACATGCCCAGCTGCTAAGTGAAAGGTTGAAGTTTCGAGTCTACCTCCGAAGAAAAGCCTTACAAAGTACAGTCATCAAAAACCCTCTGGAGCACAATTCTCTAGTGCCCAAAGGGACACCAAGAGCTGGCCTCAATTTGATACCAGCTAGTGTGTTGTTGTTTCAACTAGACAAGGAAAGCCTGCTCCGGAGGCCAGCGGAAGGACTGCTCTCTTGCTCACGGAGGTGGTGGATCACGCAAGAGGAGATGGCCTCAGCCCTTTGGGTTTGGACCTGCTCCTGGGAACCTGCTGAGTGTGAGGTTCTGTTTTGAGTTTAACAGCCCAAGGTTTTAAGTTGTCAGAGTTAAGCCTCATCTAATCTATGTTTTGAATGGAATGTACAAGTATTTATGAACTTGGACCTCACCATGGAAACTTTTCAAAACAGGCACCTGATGTGTGTGACTATCTGTTTCAAGCAAAAATAAATTTTAGACAAGCCAAGAACACTCTAGGTGTTTCTGTAGCAGGACTTCAGACCAGTTCATTCCAGTCGATGCCTGCTGAGAATTTGCATGTCCACCCCACAATTAGTGAGTCAGAATCTGCATTTTAACAAGATCCCCTGGCGATTCTTATGGGCTGGTAGGAATCTTTTCAACTTCAGATTAAAAGAACCGCTCCGAGGCCCTGTTCTCTACTTAGACATCATTTAATCAAGCAGCGCTTCTGAAATTTGACTCTGTACATATTTTCTAGAAAGCTTTGGATTTCCAGCCCCTCCACAATATACTCTTCCATGTGCCCCTGCAAGAGCACCTCAAGGAATGGGGATCCATATTTTGATGCTCCAGGTTTCCTCATGCAGCCAGTCTTCGCCCTGCCTCGTGAGCGAACCCCAGACTCCCACACCCCACTGTGTGAGACAACAGGGCTTCTCAGAATGCAGCCTGAGAATCCAGCCCGAACCTCCAAAATATCCGTGGGCAGTGGTGGCTTCTCAAGGAAGTTTTCTTATTGTCATATTTAATTCAATGATAGTCTTGACAAAAATATACATACATTTGGACCTACCGTGTGGAGCCAGTGGTCCAGTGGCTTAAGTGTTGGGCTGCTCACCCCATAAAATAGGCAGTTCTCACCCTCCAAGAGAAAGAGGAGGCTGTCTGCTCCTGTAACCGTCCACAGTGCTGGGAAGCTGAAGTCGAGCGGTTCCACTGTATCGTGTACAATGACTATGAGTTAGAATGAACTTAATGACAGTCAGTAGATTGGGACCTTGTTCCAAGGTCCACTTTTTTTTTAATCCACCTCAAAGCAAGGAGAAAATGTGTCAATGACGTAATATAGACCATGAGAGGCCAAACGGCATGCTCTCAAGGCAAGCTGTAAAAATAACGATTTCACAGGAAAAATCGTTGAGAGAACTGCTTCATTACATAGTGCATGGCAGAACGTGCAGACTTAAAATCAGAAGATCTTGTGCCAAGGTCATGCTGCCAGAAGACAACATTATTTATTGCCTTCAATTAGTTAATATTGTTAATTTGATTAACTTTGTGGTTTTCTGTGTCTTGTTGGGGAATTTATTTCACAGATGGCTACAAGTAATAGAGAAAAGAATATTCAATTTAGTTTTATGTTTTAATACTTGAATATAATTTGAATGTGATCATTAGATTTTATACTGTAAAAATGCTCTTTTTAAGGAGGCTGCATCACATCCTAGTTTGAGTGTCACACACTCACTATGAGTGTTATACACTCATATTACATGCTAGCTTGAATAACACTCAACTAAAACATGCAGTATGATCTTCTTATGCTATCATGTCAACATACCAGCCTGCCTTACCCACCTGATAAATTCTTGTCTCTCAGCTTTAGCTCCTGCCTGTCTCTCTTTCCCAATCTTTTCTTCCCTCTCCTATTCTAAATGCCGTCTGTTTGCATAGCCTCAACTCTAGCAGCTTATGTTTGGAGCTTATCACATAGGACTATACTGAGAGGAGGATGAAAATAATAACATTGACTAAGTGCTGGCCGTGTACCAGGCAAGATAAGTAAGCTCTTTATATAAAATGATACATTTGGCCTCACCAAAACCATCCTGTGAGGTACTAGGCACACAGTGATTAAGTCACTTGCTCAAAATCAAACTATCTAGATAAAAGCTTTCGGACAAGAGAAACAGCGTCTAACTCGTTTCCCACCTCCCTGCTCATCACTACATCTGGTATATGGTAGACACCAGTAATAATTGTTTAAGATACATTTTAAAGAGGAGGAACCTTAGACAAGGGGGGCTTAAAGAGATATTTTTAAGGTCACATAGTTGGTCAATAGTAAATCAAAATCCTAACCTCTGGACTTGCGATGTTCAATCTATGGTTTTCTAATGACACAATTGTATGCTTTCTAAGCCCTGGTGGTGTAGCGGTTACAAGTTGGGCTGCAATTCGAAAGGTCAGCTGTTTGAAACCACCAGCCACTGTGCAGGAGAAAAACGGGACTCTCTACTCCTGTAAACGGTTACAGTCTCAAGAATTCACAGGGGCAATTCTACCCTATGCTTTCAGGTCACTCTGAGTCAACACTGACTCCATGGCAGTGAGCTTTGTTTCTATTTCTGTTTTGTTTTTTATGCCTCTGGTGTCATAATGGTTACGCGTTGAGCTGCTAACTGCAGAGTCTGCAGTTCAAAACCCCCAGCTGCTTTTCAGGAGAGAGATGAGGCTTTCTACTCCCGTAAAGAGTTACAGTCTTGGAAACCCACTGGGGCAGTTCTACCCTGTCCTAAAGGGTTCCTTTGGGTCAGAATGGATCAATGGCACTGAGATGCCTCATTAGTCCACATGGTCTCTCACGAAGGCTTCAAGAGCACACTTTCATCCATCTAACTCCAAAGAACCTACTGTGTGATGAAGTGAGAGACAAGCCAAGACTCTGAAACTATTCACCCTGTGCATCTTGTTTCATAAGGGAAGGAAACAACAAAGAGGCATGATTAAGACAAAAGTGAAGTAAAGACAAAGTGACCGTGAAGAAAGACCTGGTAATCGGGTTGCAGCCAAGAAAACTCCGAGGAGTTTAGTCATCCTGCTTCGCGCCGCGTACTGCAGGGGCCACGTGAATGTGAAAGGGCTCTGCAAAAAGTGTGTGTGTGTGTGTGTGTGTGTGTGTGTGTGTGAGACAAGCGCACTTTTAGATCATCTCATTTCATCTTCATGACCAGCCGAGAGGTGGATTCTGCCACCTCATCTAGTACTTCCATCGAAGCACACCGCCCTGGTGATGGGGGGGCAGGGTGGGGCGGAGAAGAAAAAGCAGAGGAGAGCAGTAGAACTGCAAAATCTAGCCCCCCCAAGTCGATTTTGGTCGAAATCAGGTGTTTCCTCACCCCCAAATTGCTATTTTGCCTAAAACTGTCATTTAGGTGACGAAGTTTATATACCACAATGTTTTTTGTTTGCACTGTGAATGTGTCAATTCTATTTCCCCCAATTAAATAAGTCATTGCTAAAACAAAAAATCAGATTGTAGAAGAATGAAAATAGAACCAGGCTACTAGATTCTAGGCCTCACTCTAAAGCTAATTGCTTATCCTTTTGGATACTGTGCTAATCAGTTTTTGAGGGAATTGGTCACATAGATAGCTTTTGAGTATTCGACTTTTATAATCATTACTTGATTAAATAGTTAACACATTAATGCCAGACATTGTGGGGTGCCAGCCTCCACAACCAAATGGGTCCTAAGGGGCAATTGTGTAATTGAAGGGTAAATTAAAGGAACATCAGACAAGGCATGCAAGGACTCATCTCTTCCATGGAGACAGGAGCCAAAGAGAGAGAGAGAGAGGGAGAGAGCTAATGGATTCTCCAACAGGTTTATATAATCATGGGCTAGCACGGCTCAGTAAGCACATATGTAACAAGAAGGGGTATAATAGAGCAGTGGTTCTCAACCTGTGGGTTGAGACCCCTTTGGGGGTTGAATGACCCTTTCACAGGGGTCGCTTAAGACAATCAGAAAACACATAAATATTTCAAAATATATAATTACATATTGTTTTGTGATTAATCACTATGCTTTAATTATGTTCAATTATGTTCAATTTGTAACAATGAAAATACATCCTGCATATCAGATATTTACAATACAATTCATAACAGTAGCAAAATGACAGTTATGAAGTAGCAATGAAACTAATGTCATGGTTGGGGGTCAGCACACCTGAGGCACTGTATTGAGGGGGCTCGGCAGTGAGAACCACTGTACTAGAGGCACATGTGTCATAGGAAGGGGAGGTCCCAGGGGCATACGGTGACGGGAAGACATGTAAGTAACAAGGTGGGCGCATTCTGGAGGTAAGATGGAAGCATTAACCTTGGACATCCCTGAGCTCTTCGCCAGGGAAACCATCGAAGACCCTTACCAGAAGGGTGGGGCAGACAATAGGCCTATTGCTCTTGATGACAGCTAGGCTCTGGGTGTCCTAGAGAGCAGACATGTGCTTAATAGGAACATCTTTAAGTTGGCATTGTTGGGGGGGAGGGCATTGTGGGGAATAACTTTCAGTCAGGAGAACGTGACTGGAATTCCTCTCCAACTCACAAATGTGAAGGCCTTCCTCCACCAGAGTCTGCCTCCCACACACCTTAAAAGTGAGCACAGAGAATTTGTCCACATATACTCTCTTCCCGCTCCTTGGTTTCCCACAAGACACAATTTCCACTCCACAAGAGTGGAGTAAACTTTCCACAGTAGATTTGAGCACTGTATAGCATGGAGCAAATCATCTAGCTTCTATTGGCTCTACTTGCCTCATTTATAAAAGTGGGGACCCCTAAGGGGCTATGAATACATGAACCCCTGCTTGCTCAGTCTGTAAAATCTGTAGTGACTGATGGTCAGACTAGGACTCCAGAGTTGCCCTTGACCCTGCCCCCAAAAGGTGCTCTTAAGACTCAGAGGAATTCCATGTAGGTTCCTGTTGTGGTTGAGATTCAGACTTATAAAATAGAGAGTTGGATTCTTCTCTTATGCAAGACTAGGAGACAACCACGATAAACTAAACAGACAAAGGAAAGTCACTGCAAATTTGGCCTCTATGAATTGGGCAAAGTTCTCTCAATGCCCTGGACCTCAGGTTTCCCATATATATATTAGATGGCAGGTCTGAGTTCCACTTTGGGGGGCCTGCATGTTTGCTGGTGAAATACAGCAAAAGGAAGAAATTCGGTCCAACCATGTGTTTCACGAATTCAAAACCAAAGCCACTGCCATTGAGTGCACTTAGATTTACAGCCACCCTAATGGGACAGAGTAGAGCACACCCGTGGGTTCCAAGACTGTTCAAGTCTATGTTCATAGAAAGCCTCATCTTTCTCCCATGGAGCAGCTGGTGTTTTCAAACTGCTGACCTGTGGTCAGCACCCAACTCATAACCATTATGCCACTAGGCCTCCCATAAAGGAATCATTTATGCTGGCTTAGGGACCAGAGGGTCCCTATATCTGCGGAAGAAAGATATGGAACTGTGTGAACGGCAAAACTCATCGAACATTTCCTCCCAGGGCATCTCTTTATGTGTTTTGTGCCATTTATTCTCATCTTTTTCCTGGATCTCGGTTTCTAGAATCCACAGCACTCTGGATAATGGTATTTGGTTCATTTCTGGTTCTTTCAGAGCATAGGCTGTGCATTTTCCCTCTTCCTATCTCCCTCCAAGGAGGAACAAATGGATGTGAGTTGTCTTTCTGTTGGATTAATGGATTCATTCATTTTCCAGCAGCATCAGCGTGCTTCAGGATGCAGGGAAAGAAAGAACATCAGGGTCAGAAGGTCTGCGTGCTGGGACCTCCTAGCCATGTGACCCTTGGCAAACCAAATAGCTTCTCAACCTCAGAAAGCAGCCTCCTTCCCGTCCCCTACTCCCAGGTGGCTGTGCTGATAGTAAACTCACAGAGGTGAACGTGTGTGCAAGCCAGAAGGTACAAGCCAACTAGAGTAAACAGATTCAGTGTACACCCTCATCACAACTACACACATGGCAAAAAATGAGCCAGGGCCCAAGATTAGAGGAGCTCACAGCAAACCTATGAACAAAGGAGTGGTTTTCATGTTCATGTGCTCTCTAGTTTAGTTTCTCTCACTTTCCAGTGTTCTGATCATGAGCCTCAGACTTTGCGTGGAGATCTTCAAATAGTGTGGTTTATTATGATTACTGGCTGAGTCTGCTTGGTTTCCTTGGGAAGTTATCCTCCCCTTTCCACTCCCAAAGTCAGTCCCCCAGTGCAGGCCCTCTGCACCCCACCCAGATCACAATGTTCCCGTCGGCAGGGCACACAAAGCGCCATGATACCAAAGCAGACACCATTTCTGCCACAGTCAGAAACGTGCTCTCACAGAGAACTAATTCCCCTGTGGTCCTCCACCTCCTCCCGGTGTGACTGCATGCTCTTCCCAGACATGCCCAAAGCATCGTCTGTCTTAGTTCACCGTCTTCAGCGGAGGAGAGTCCGCTGGCCAGAGGCAGCATCTGGCACTCTTACAAAGCCTGGGCCACTTTCAAAAAGTGAGATTTCACAGAAAAATCCAATGTCTACTTCTTTCATTGAAAATTTAAAATTTGGCCACCCTGTCCCTTGAGGCACCAATTGTCAGGGACGAATGTAGATGGATCCTCAAGTCCAGTGCACTGGGACCTCTGCTGGCCGGCAGGGGGCTCTGGCTGAAAAAGCAGAGAGAGGCGCTCCTTCCTCCTGGCAGAGACAGCCATACCCAGAGTGCACAGCGTGGCAAATTGAACAAAGGCTAGACGAGATTTCAATCCTCATTCACCACCTTGACTGAGTTCCCCAGTTCGGAGCCTGGCTGATACCGCCAGAGGCACGTGCTCACCCCACAAAGGCACTTACATACCTGGCCTCTGTAGGCTCGCCTGTCTAAGATGTGCACAACAGCAACGTAGGCTCCAACTCTGTTGACCGGGGTTGCTCTCACCTCTTTGCTCTGCTTTGTCTCCAGGCTGGCCGGCTTCCCTCAGTCACTCGATGAATGTCAGTAGCTAGAGATGCTAAACGTCTCTTCCTTTGCATGCAGATGAAGGGAGCGCCTTCCCCACGCCCTCAAACATGTTCCCTGAACACTAGTTCGACTGAATCTTTTCTGAGTTCATCCCTTTTCGCCATCAGAATGCTGGGTATTGTTTGGCTCAGACTTGGGTTATCTGAACATTTCACAGTGGCACTGTGACAAGGTAGATAATGTTTCTCAATAAAGGTGTTATTAACATTTTGGTCAGGACAATTTTTGGCTGTGTCCTACTGTGCGTCTCTTCCAGTATATTTAATATATTGGCTCGTCCATCCTATGCCAGCCATGCACGGCAGTCATTGCGATGGCCAAGTATGTTCCTTTCGCTAGTTGAATCCTAATACTCCTGCCTTTGGAGGCCTGGCCAGGCTGCATAGCCTCATACACAATAGAGGAGTGGACCTTTAAAACCAAAAGTCTAGCCTATCCGGAAAATGAAAGATGGGGGATGGATTTGGTGGGGGCAAGCCACACGACACCTTCCTTTTAGTTGTCAACGACGATGAAAAAGAAGAAAAAAATATCAATACTTAATTTGAACCTGTGATTCCCCTTCAGATGTGCTCCCGGTTACTATGGAAACCCCTTACTGATTGGAAGCACCTGTAAGAAATGTGACTGCAGTGGAAATTCAGATCCCAACCTGATTTTTGAAGACTGTGATGAAGTCACCGGCCAGTGTAGGAATTGCTTACGCAACACCACCGGATTCAAGTGTGACCGCTGTGCTTCTGGCTACTATGGGGATGCCCAGATAGCCAAGAACTGTGCAGGTACAGTCCCTAAGACCTAACCCCACAACCTGGGCAGCGCGAACATGATTGTGCGGGCTGGCCACCTGAAGACAGGTCAAAATGTACCTTGGAGAAGGATTGCTAGTGCCACCTTGTTGCTTTTCCAGGACGGCGCAGGTATGTTCTCATGCGTGCGCATCCCAAGTTCATGGGAGAAATACGTGTTTATGGTGGCAACTGGAGAACTCCAGTCAGTGGGATGTGTCCTGTGGTACAAATGAGCATGAACCTGCTCATCGTATCTTTCCCATCATTAGCTAAACTCGGGGCTTTCAGGAGTTACCCCTCAATCGCCAGAAAACTGAATGGAATCAGTCTAAATGCTTTCTTAGTTTGCAACCTACGTTCTTTCTCTCCATTAAACTTGAAAGTGACATTTCGGTGAAGTGGATTAGAAGATCAAGGGTATAGTTTATCATCCTTTACTGCCTCCTCCCTGCCCACCCATCTACTCCCTACTGTGCAACCCCCATCCCCACCCCTTGCCACCAACACTCCTTACATGGCCAGAGTACATGTTTCAGAACGAGTACAGAAACTTCTTGGTTAGGTGTGAACTGAAACGTCCACATTTTATTCGTGATTTCTGTAATGTACTCGCCACCTTGGGTGAAGCTTTTCGAAAGAGAAGTGAAAGGGCTTTCTTCTAGCTGGACAGGAGCATTGTCCTCACGGCTCACTCTTTTGTGACTCTGTGGAGAGAAAGGCGAGCAATGAGGTCTCGCCCTTAGGGCACCTTCTCTGCTAGGTCCTCTCGTTGCAACAGAGTCCCAGCTACAAGGGTGCCGAGTCGGGGGTTAACAGTGAGGAGGAGGCGTGTCTGACCTGCCAGAGTCACAGGCAAGATGGCTCTGTCTGCACGACTGTGCAAGGAGCGGTAATACCGAGAATGGCAGAGGGAAGAGAAGAAGCTGCCTCCAGTCAGCCAGAGGCAGGGAGAGAAAGCCATCAGAGAGGGTGTTGGCAAAACCGAGACCTTAGTCCCTGCACGGCTGAAGCCTCTGATCACAGTGATTCAGGGATGTGAATCACCTTGCTGTCAGAGACAATTGTGAGCTCAATTATGGTCGACGTGATTAGATTTGATCTCCTCATCATTCGATCTACCATTGACCCATTTTAAATTTGTTCTAGTTTTTAATATTTCCTGTTTTTTTCTCAATGGAGGTTTTTTCCATCTGGTTTATTTTAATATTGTTGTTGGTCTTCTCTTTATATATATACGTATATTTGCTTCGGTTCTTTTTGTATGTTTTCTAGTATGTAAAGCCCAGGATGGGCAAGTATATAGACAGTAACTGGTATAAAACGTATTGGGGATACACGGTGAGGGGAGTTTGGAGAGAAATGGGGAGCGAATAATGAAGACAAGGAGGAAGGAGATGTTCTAGAACTGATTGTACTGCTGTATATACAACTCTTTTTAATATGACTGAACTATGGAAGATATAATAGCATACACTAATTATATCTCCATAAAACTATTTTTAAAACAACAACAGCACCAAGGTCCTCGATGTGATGCCTCGCCTCTCAGAGCCGCCATTAGGCAAGTGCTTAAACTTGCAGACCATTCTTAGAGGAGAGCTTCTGTTAAAGTCAGGAAGCCCCAGCAGAGAGCCCAGAGGAAAAAAGTCCAACAAAAACGTCAAATTCAGGCACACAAAAAAGCAGACAGTTTGTTGATCTGACTGAGACTGGAAAAAACCCCACACGTCTGTGGCCCTAAGACTTCTGACCTAGAACGGTAGCCATTTCCAGAGATCGCCTTCTAACCCAACAGTAGCCATGCCCATGACCTCAACATTGACACCCAAAAGGACTGTGTACTTCAGTCCACTCCAGGAGATCCAGAGGATACTCGCCTAGATGCAGAGACGAGAAGGCAGGAATGGGGAGAGGGTGGAAAGGAGGCATGGGCGGCAGGCAGCCGTGTCACGGAGCAGCTCTGTAGGGATGTCCTATCCAAAGGGAAGCTCGCTCGCTCGCTCTGTAAACTTCCTCCTGGAGCGCCATGATTTTTCTGTTTTAAAAAGGCGACAAAGCATGATCTTGCTGAATTGTCTACTAAGTCTGGATTTCATAGAACACTGAACATCTGGAAAACAATACATAATATGTTCCCTGTGAAGCAAACGTTTTGTGGTTTTTCTGTAAAGACAAGAAGTGGGGGGAGGGTGGAAATATCACACTCCTAGTCCCATTTGGTTGCTGGTCAGCTTATTGCTGTTGTTGACTGAAAGTCAGTCAGCCTCTCACTCACGGTGTCCCCGTGCACAACAGGCTCATCAGCTGATTTTGGGAAGTAGATCGCCAGGCCTTTCTTCCTAGTCTGTCGTAGTCGGGAAGCTCTGCCGAAACACATCCCTCATGTAGCAATAGGCAAGGTTCTGGTGGCAGAAGAGGCGTGCATGGGGTGCGTCTGCCTGGAATCAGACCCCCATGGAAGGTGAATGATGAACCATGGCCCCTTACAGGTGGCTTAGGAATTCCTTCTGACTATTACAAATTAATTTCTACTCAGAACTTCAGCGGAAAACGAACATCTGATGAGGTTGGGGTTTTCTTTTTGTTTTTCTAAAAGGCATTATTGAAAATAATCATTAGTCTTCTAAATGCATGTGACATACGTCCTAGTTCTTTCCCCAAGATTCTTAGCCAACCCACGGATAACTCTACTGTTCCCATGAAGATGCAGACACTTGGTGTCTTTCTTGCCCCAAATCAAATGCTCTAAGACCCCAAAATTGCTCTTGGGCCTCCTCACTCACTCCTCTCCGGGCTGCTCCTCCTTTGCCCCTGACAGTGAGCATCCCTGGGGCTGGACGGGATGGTGAGTCAGCCGGTGACGAAGGCCTGGCTGTCAGTCTCTCACCGCAGTGGTCGCTGGTGAAACTGACCAGGATCTTTGGGGACCAGCACAGTTGCCAAACACATCAGGATGACAATGGCTGTGAGAGGAGTCCCAGACAGCGCTGGTGCACTTTCCTCGGGGTCATCTTTGCAAGTCTTGTTGTGAGGATGTAATCTCTCTATCCGAAGTCCACCAGGTTTTAAGGGAGAATAGAATTAATCCTCATTAAGGAATTGTACATTAATAACCAGCATGCCAAGAAACCCTGAAAACATGGCTGTATTTCAAGCTTTAAGAAATGATTCCCTAATCCTTTGTTTTTGTTCCCTACAGTGTGCCGGTGCGGGGGAGGCCCCTGTGACAGCGTAACCGGAGAATGCTTGGAAGAAAGTTTTGAACCCCCTACAGGCACGGACTGCCCAACCATAAGTAAAAATAACAGTACCTGATTGACTAACCCCACTCTCTCTAATACGCTGCAGGTGTGGGATTAAGGAGAGCTGTGGAGTTCGGCTTTGTCTGAAAACTGGATCCTGCTTTGGGATTTAACCCCGTCTGTGCCTCCCAGAAATAGACTCAGAGCAAAAGACTCTTGGTAGTTTGCCTGAGTCCAGTTGGCAAGTAGGTGGTCCATCTGTCAATAGCTCGACGTTAGACAAGTGACTTTATGCAGTCTTTAAGTTCAGCACGTTAACTGGTGAGTAAGGACGTTAGAAGCAGTATGCCCAAAGACAAAGACCCATTTAGCAACGTTCTCTAAGTTCTCTTGCAAGTCCTTGTAATAGCTTGACATAGGAGACTAAGCTCCCCGGCTGAGATAGCAAGAGATTTAAGTGGCTCTTCCCAACTCACTACAGATCTGAAGTGGAACCTGAAATAAAATATTCCAGCCTTCAGAACTGGAGGGTTTCTCTCTCCCTCCTGAGAATCAAACCATGAGCCATTAGATCAGAAACGAAATTGTGGTTTAGAGATGATTTTAACATTAGAACACACACCGTCCTCCACACAAACGTATCTTGACCTCTCAGACCTGGTGGACATAAGACATTAATATTACCAAGAGAGGCCCCAAGTCCCTCTAAATCTTAGAAGATGACTCGAGTTAGGACCCTACACACTGATAGAACAGGTGGTCACCCAAGCAAGGTCATTTGAAGGACATCAAGTCGCCTGACTGAAGGTAAACATTTCCCCCACCAGTCTGAGGGACTGCCTGACTGAGGAGACATCTTAAACATCAAATAACAAATTAACATATTAACTACCATTCATCTGCATTTCTCTCTGGAGAAAGCCCATCTGAAGGGAAGAGCATCTTGCTGGCAGGGTCGGAAGGGTGGTGCAGACAGGTTCCAAAGTAAGGTCCTTTTCACTATGTCCCAAGAGGGCATTGAGTCTCTGTAGGGTGCTGAGCGTGGCCCGATGAATTCAAATGTGAAAGCGGTGGCACAGAAAGACTGTGGCCTGCATCCCCAAGCGCCCAGGTTCACCCTGGTCTCTGGCAGCATCCTAATGTGCCAGAGAGAGGGAGCGGTGCACACACCACCACGGTGCCTAAAGCTCTGTGCTGCGGAGAGGGTCATCCAACAGGCAGTCCGAGCCGCGGGAACTGAGCCGTCCCTGGCAAGAGCTGAAGGCACAGGCCTGAATGCTGACAGACAGAAAGAAGCTCATTGGGAAGGGAGGGCTACCTCGCAAGCTGGTGCCATGGAAACTGCAGAATCCGACACTTACGGAGGCATCCCAGAGTGCTCTCCCCCTCTAAAGAAAAGCCGTGGCTGGGTTGCCTGCTTGTCCACCGTCTCAGATGGTCTGCCCTCGCGCCTCCCTTTCTTGTGCAAGGCACTGCTCCTGCTCATATGAGCGTGTGTTGTCTCAGGGGCTGTTTTCGCTTAGATTCTAGGCAGAGAGGGCGCGCATGTGTCGTTTGGCCCCTCTTGGGTGCTGCTCCCTCTTTGAAGATGAGGACTGGTTCTGGGAATGAGGCCAGCTTCTCAGGAAACAGATCAAAGGACTGGGGACCCAGGAAGCGGGCTGGACTTAAGGCAGCAGAAGGCCCCGGGTTTACAGACTGGTTGGGGATGTAGACTGAGGGCCTGACGGTCCCCTTTCACTTTCACCCTCAGGCTGTGACAAGTGTATCTGGGACCTGACAGACGACCTGCGGTTCGCGGCCCTCGCCATCGAAGAAAGCAAATCCGGGCTGCTGAGCGTGTCCTCCGGGGCCGCCGCCCAGAGGCACGTGAACGACATGAACGCCACCGTCTACCTCCTCAAAGTACGACACCACGTGAAACCTCTGATGCTGTTTCCATCCTGCTTGCCTGCAGCGACTCCTCGCGACAGCTTCCCTGTCCCCTTGGCATCTGCGCTGCAGATTGCTATTATAGATTCTGGGGCCCCGGAAATCGTGACGCGTTGATTGTGCCCATGAGCTTCATCCTAAACCCAGAGCTGCCATCAATGAAGAGTTTATTGAAAGAGTAGCTATCTATATACGAAACCACTGAAGGAAGAGAAATGCACTGTTTTCCATGGTGAAGCTCTAGATGCGTTATTCAAGTAATTGCCACAAATCTGTTCCTCAGCCTCAACATGCAAGGCTTTGAAGAGTTTCTTTAGAAATTTCCTTCTCTTTCTCCCTCCTACCCCATCTGTCATCTCAGACATATTCTCTCTCATTTTTCCTCACTGACACATACATAAACATACCTGCATGCTCTGTTTTGCCTGATAAGTTAAGTGGTTAATGACCAATAAGCAACTTAAAGGTAGACCACAGCCAAAACACAGTTGACTCTAATGGTACTTACATGGCTAAGCCTCTAGAGCAGTGGTTCTCAACCTTCCTAATGCCCCGACCCTGTAATACAGTTCCTCATGTTGTAGTGACCTCCCAACCATAAAATTATTTTCATTGATACTTCATAACTATACTTTGCTACTGTTATGAATTGGGAAACCCCTGTGACAGGGTCGTTTGACCCCCCAAAGGAATTACAACCCACCGGTTGAGAACCACTGCTTTAGAGTTATTTGTTTTTCCCTAAATCATGAGTTTCTAGCACAGTTAATAAATAAATATTTTTAAAACCAATATTTAGCTGAAAAACTAATACCAGCACATGTTTTGCATTGTTAGTCAATTTAGTGTAGTGGTTAAGAGCACGCATTTTAAAGTTTGTGTTCAAGCTCCAACTCTGGCATTTACCAGCCATGTGACCTTGAGTGAATTATATCTTCATTCCTCATTTTCTCATCTAGAAATCAGAGTAATTATAGCACCGATTTCACGAGTTGTAGGGAGAATTCCATGAGTGCAGCTATCTGTACACGAAGCAGTTAGACGAGTACTTGGACTATCAAGTGCTCATTCTGACTTCTTACTCTCTGCTGTTAGGAGATGCACATGGTATCCACAGGAATTGACCGAGTATGCTCAGGGAGATGATAAGCTTATAGAACTGGGTACACTTTTAGTAGCTAATTCATGCAGAAGTCAGACATTCTTAAAAACCTCACTTTGCAGGGGCACCCATGGACACGATTTCAGAAGTTACCCAGCCACAAGCCTCTTGATATACCCTAAATCCTCTTTCCCCAAGAGACCGATTTCAAAATAAGTATCATTACAGATGGCAGAAACGCAGTGCCAAGAATGAAGGTCTTACGCCACAGCACTTGGAGTAGAGCTCCACTTGAGCCAAACTCTTCAATACATGGAAAAGAGGGCAAGGATGGTGGAAGACAAGAGAAAGTGAATTTCTAATCTATACTCATATTGGCCAAAGTTCAATTAGTTTTAAACAATGCCTCCAAGACCTTCCTAAATTGAAAAAATTAAAGCCTAGACACTTAGAGCCACCACCTGCCCATCCTGCTCCTCTCCACATGCCCAACCCAGCCCAGCCAGGAGGCCAGTCTGATGAGTAAAGCTTAGCGGGATTGGAAGCCCCAGGGCCTGTAGACACCAACCCTCACAACTGCCCATAGCCGCCTGCAGAGCCTACTGTTTTGTGTATGCCCCCTAACACGAAGAGTTTGATGTTCTATTTCTTAAAGCCTGACATTTACAGCTACTGATTATCTTCCAAATACGTTTTTCCTCAGACAAGATTGTCAGAAAGAGAAAACCAGTATGTCTTAAGAAAGATCCAGATCAACAATGCCGAGAACACCTTGAAAAGCCTTCTGTCTGACCTGGAGGAATTAGCTGAAAAGGTACGGATCAGTTCCTGGGATAGCCTTCAGAGACGGGATTTAGCTGGTGGGGGTTCCATTAGTCACCCAGGCCTGGGACTTAACACCGCCGAGAAGGAATGTAGTGATCCACATGCCTTGATATAAATCAGGGTGGCATCTGTGGAGAATGTTAGCATCCTCTGTTTCTGCTGTCTTTCTGCCTTTTGATTGGTTGCTGTCATCGTTGGGTACCATCGAGTAAGTTCCAACTCATAGCTCTCCTCGGTATCGCAGAATGAAGCGGGGCCTGGTCATGCGCCAGCCTCACAACTGTGCTTATATTTGAGCCCGTTGTTGCACCAACTGTGTCCGTCCATCTCCTGGAGGGCCTTCTTATATTTCTTTGGCCGTCTGCTTTACCAAGTGCTATGTCCTTTTTGATTCATTTCCTTGAAAAGCTCTGTGGGCGAGGAAATTAAGTATACTTGTTGCCAATTTATATGGTTGATGGAAGTTTCAATTAAAATCATTATTCAGCTCTTGCCTTAACATTTTAAGGCTGCGAGCTGTGGAGCCTCCAGAAATAAACGTCACTATGTAGAATGTAAGTTTCAAGTGTTTGCTAAAGGATGCATTAAATAGTCAAAGGAGAGAAAAGGTAGCGTATGAAGAAAACAATTTTTCAATTTGGCAGGGGGAGGTATTCACTTTAAATCCTTACTTTATACCAAATATTAAAGTAGACTCAAAATGGATTGAACAGTTGAGTAGAAATCTCAAATCTCATGAAAACGATAAGAAAATAGAATAAAACGATCAGAAACCCTTGGAAAGCGAGTTAATGCACATCAGTTGTAGGAGTACAACATAGAGAATTACAAGGGGAAAAAGATACCAACTTTAACAAGATTTTAAAAAGTTCATACTCAGTAAAACAGGTACACATGGAAAATTCAAACTGAGAAAAAGGTGAACATAAATATGACAATAAATGGGGTGGGGAGCCATAGCTGACCTCCTCTGGCTACTCATGGTCGCAAGGCAGGGGTCAGGCAAGCCTCCACACCCGTCTTTCTTTAGCTGCTCGCTCGGCCACCAGGCTTTCCTCCCTGAGCACTCATCTGTGTGCTGGGTTCAACGATTCCTCGCAATGGCTGCACAGAGCGCACAGACCCCAGCTCTCAATCACAGGGGTTACCTGTCTCTGTCTCGCAGTCTCAGAGTCCTGGTGCTGCTCCTCGAGCTCCGCCCATAGTCTCCGTGCCACGGTGTCTGGTGCCTCTGGCCTTGGCCTTCACCAAGTCAGACAGAGATCTGGAACGTTCTTCTAAAAGTGCTGGGCTTCCTCTCACTGCTGTTGCTTCCAAGACAGCTCATCCTGATAGTGAGGGGGCGTGGTATGAAACTGACCAATTCCTTCTATCAAAGTTACATGCACACTATTAGCATAGACCCCCCCCAATCTTTTGGTGGGAGTTACAGAGACGTGGAGAGAAGACCCATTAAGAAATGTCCTTCCAGCACAAATATCACTGGTAAGCGCTCTCACAAATTAACAAGAAAAACAGAAACAGGAGCAGATTCGGCATCAAGAGACTGTTCAATGCACTCCTGGGAGCCTAGAGGAAAAGTCCCCCATCTCGGTGCTGCCCCTCACACGTTGGCTTGTGAAGGAGCTCTGCAGAGGCCTGGGCACAGCCGTATCCAAGGTCTGGCTCAGGAGGACGCTGGACTTCTCCATCTCCCCTGCCTCTGCTTTCCTCCCTATGCCTTCAGCCAAAGCACAAGCAACCTGCAACGCCCTTAAGCCGATCGCTCTGGAAAGCTACAAGTCACCGCCACACGTCAAACGCGTCTGAGCCCATCTCTGATCCAGCCAAAAAGACAGAACAAAATGATGCATGTGTTTCAATTTCATAAGCATTAGTGACTGCCTCATATGTAACAGCTACCATCCTTGAAATGGGAGTCCAATGGGTGGTGCAATCAGTTGCAGCACGAGGCAGCCTAACCCAGCAGGAGGTTCAAGGCCACCTAGAGGCATCTCCAAAGAAAGAGATACTCTTCTGAAAAGTGAGCCACTGACAACCTCAGGGACCATATTCGACTGCAACACACACGGAGTTGCCATGAGTCAGGATCAATTCCACATTTCACTGGCCCTTGAAACAAACATAATAAGACCCCTGCCCTCAAGGAGCTCACAGTCTACTAGATACGTGCACATTAACAGAGGCACCGTACAGGCTAAAGAGCTGGGTAGAGGAGGAAACTTAGAGCCCTGGTAATGTAGTGAGCTACACATTGAGCTGCTAGCCGCTCCTCGGGGAGGGGGGAATGAAGCAGCCTGCTCCGTAAGAAGTTCCAAAACAATAAAGTCACTGCCATCAAGTCGATTCCGACTCATAGGAATGCTCAGACACCCTAGGGAGCAGATCCACTCTGCCCTCTAGGGTGCCGTAAGTCAGAATTGACTTGATCGTAGTGGGCTTTGGTTTGGGTTTAAAGAAGAAATGGTTAACTGGGCAGGAATTTGTCTGAGAAGACTTCTCAGAGAAAGTGCTGCTTTAATTGTGCGCCGACTCCAAACACCTGGTTTGCTTCCAAGCCAAGCAAGGGTAAAGCACCATCGGTGCCCAGAAACATGAAGCAACATGTCCTCGGGACTAGAAGAAATCTGCCTTTGGCCTTCAGAAGATTAATTTGATGGCAAGGAGCAAGAGATAATGCTGAAGACGTTCTCAGAGGTCAGACCATAAAGCATGCGCACGATCATGGACTTTAACCTGTGGGCTTTGAAGTTATTGAAGCATTTTCCTAAAACACCGGCCTGATGAGTTTTGCATTTCAGAACTATTCCTTTGAAATATAGATGATAAACTGGTGATGAAGACCTGTAGGAGAGGGACACAATTAAGAAACAGATGGAACAATCTAGCCAAGAAGATGGTTGGTTGTCTTTATTTGAAAATGGTTTTCACGGAACCGAGATGAACTGACACTGAGTGGAGATGAGGAAGGAAGGCAAAAATAGCAAGCCAACAAATAAGACTTGGTAACTAAGTTAATGTGAGGAGTGGTGAGGAGGGAAACTCTGAAGTGGAGAAATAGGTGGCTAAAATTAAAAAATAGGGACCGAATTAGTCAGGATATTTAAAGAGTGAAATATCAGATGTCCAGTGGGGAGTTAGAGACATGATCTATAGGGGGAGACATTTGTAAGGTATTAGCACTTTTGTGATCTATGGGGCATAAGTGCTCATGTACGTACATTCTATGACTCTGGGGTTTAGTGGGAAGTTTCTGTCCCATTGTAGTGAGTGCTGCCATCTGGTGGACAGCCGTATAGCTGCATGAATCTGATAAAAATGGGTCTTATCCCATCAACCCCAAGACCACCGATCCCTCTGGATATATGTGTCATACTAATTGTACCCAAATCCATATTACTTAAACAGCCATTGCTCATTTTATTCAAAATGCCTTCCATTACTGTAAAAATACATGGTGTCAACAGCAACAGAATCAAAGCAAAAAATAATTTGGTCTTGGAAGAGTTGATATTTAAAAATCAATTGTCATCCTTGCCAACTCACAGTGACCTTATGTGTGTCAGGCTAAAACTGCGATCCATAAGGCTTCCAGTGGCTGACTTTCAGATATAGGTCTCCAGGGCTTTTTCCAAGGCTTCTCTGGGTGGACTCGGGCTTCCATTGTGATTAGCAGCTGAGTACATCGGCCATTTCCACCACCCAGGAACTCCCAAATGTGTAGGGGGTAGGAGTGCCCACAGATGTAGCTGTTCCTGTACACAATCTGAAATAGCACGCCCATATCCCCACTAGAGGACTCTTTGAGAGATACAAATGGTTTGTCTCTTTGGCTGCTAACTAAGGCTGGGTGTGGTTGTCCAATCAGGGCTACCTCAAAGGAAAGCCTGGGGATCTACTTCCAAAAGTTGGCCCCTTTGGGGTTCAGTTCAACCCCGGCACATGTAGGGTTGCCATAGGGTGGAGTCAACAGCAACTGGTTTGATGACTGACTATTCCTCCAAGTCGTTTGTCTAGCACTGCCCCTGGTTTTAAGCCTTTGTGTCAGAATAATTAATGAGTGTCCCCCCTCTTTGACTCTAGGGGGAACCCAGGGAGAAAGCAGCCAGGGTGCCAGGACATTGAAGAAATGACAACCTATGTTAGAAAACAAAATGTGTTTAAATTATTGAATAGAAAGCTAATTTGCTCAGTAACCTTTCATCTGAACCACAGTTAAAACACACGCACACCCAACTGTATGTGTGGGGCAGGGTGGCAGAGCTGGGGAGCTCATAGATGTTTCTTTTTTTAAGTGTCCTAGCTTAAAGACTAAATTATATGATCACCTTGAACATGGGTTATCATCTTTCTTTAATCGGCTTACTTTTGTATTAGTCCTTTAAGTACCCTACCCTGTATACAAGGATCCCTAGTGATGCAGTGGGCTAAGCATTGGGCTACTAGCTGAAAAGTTGGTGGTTCAATCCCACCAGCCGCCTGGCAGGAGAAAGCTGTGGTAGACTGTTTCTATAAAGATTTATAGCCTTGGAAACCCTTCGGAACAGTTCTACTCGATCCAGGAGAGTCACAAAGACAGGAAGTTCACTCTAAGGCAATGCATACTGTGCTTTATACACTGTATTAATACCATGTTCTTATTTCTTATGATAATTTGGTGTTAAGATGAGTGAATGATTCATCCATGCGGGGATGGAAACCAGCCTTATGTTTTGTAGCTCTGCGGTCATTTTCCAGTTTCAGCTTTTCTTAAAGTAGGCACACCTGCTCCACCATGTGCTTACATCCCTCATAAGCTGGGACAGCAGAAGAGAACAGTCAAGGAAGGGATCTCTAAATAGCCCAGCCCCGGATTTTGTCATTTGCTGTGATCACTGTGCCTTGTTGCTGCTAACTGAGTCTTTTATTTAAATGGTTTAGTGTATTTTTAAAGTAAGTATATTGAAGGGGGCGCAAAACCACCATCCAGAGGACTTAATAGGATATTGTTGTTGGTTTCAGTTCTTGAGATAAGCTGGGCAAATACATGTTTCTTTAAAAACTGGAGGAGGGAAAAGGCCCTCCAGATCCCTAATCAGTCAAACCTGAACAGCAATCCGAGTGACAGGAGAGAAAGAAAGGAAACAGGAGGAAATGCAATTGAACTGGGCGTGGAGTCGCTAGTGACAAACAAGTTCATCTCCAAAAACAGTCAGCGTTAAAAAAAATAATTAATTAGATGGATAGATAAATATGACATACTTTGCCTTAAAATATATGATGTCTAAATAAACATACATAGTGCACAGTGAATACATAGCTAAGTATATCTTATAGCACCCTCTGGTGTTGGCTGAAAAGAAAAGTTTTTTCTTAAAGGTTTGACCACTCCCAGTTGTTTTCTCCTTCCTCAATTCAAAGTTGTAATGTCAGAAAGGAAGTTAAATAGACAGAAATAACAGCGAGCCTTTCCCCTTGAAGAAGGATGCCCAAATGAGATGTAATGGGCATTTGACTATCAAGCAAGTTAATCTGCACCAAATTTCAACTCACAAAGAAGGGTTAAATGCCTCAGATGTTTGTGTGATGTATATGTGTGTGTACATACATGCATACATATATATTATGTGTGCATACATACATATATACATACATACTCACATATACATATCTATGGGAAAACAGCATCAAGAATAAGTTTCAGCTTATTCTCACATCAGCTGAGTTTCAAATGAAGACCGTTTCTTTGGAAGCCCCAGGAAAACAGATGAACGGAGGCAAGGCGAGCAGGGTGTCCGCACGGGCACGCAGAGCGCCCCATGGCCCCTTGCCGCCCCACAGGGAGCTTCCCGCTCTGGGGCCTCGCTCTGCCTGGAAGGGCTCGCAAAGGAGTCTGAGCAGGAACCTCTGAAGCTTCTGTTCGCCGGGAAATCATTTCTGAATTCTCTTCCTTGATCTCAGAGGGCCAGTCACTTGCATCTTGTCTGGAAAGGTCAATCATGAAGCTGTCCCCAGATAGAACACTGCTCCCTGGGGGACTCTGTTCCAGGAGTTTGTCAGCACTCAGTGTGGCAGATTGTCCTGCACCTCAGATAGGGGCTGAGTTTAGAACGTACCGAACACGCAAGCAGGCAGAGACCAAGTGCCACACTGCAGAGCTCCTGCTCCGCTGAAATAGGACCGCTGTGTCAGTCCTTCTGATGCCAAAAGGAAGTACCCATCCCCCCATCCCCCACTGGGCAGAGAGAGCAGTGCTCTGGTATTGACCCATATCTGTGTTCGTGGACCAGCTTCTTTCTTTAAACCAGCCATCACATCCCCCCCCACCCCACACACACACACACACTTTTCTGAAGCCCCATTTGAACTGGGATATAATTTTGCCCAACACCATGTGGAAGGTCTGCTGCAGAAGCTCCCCAGTTGAGAGGAGAGCTCTGGTCACTGGAGGCAAACCTGTGAGAGCTATTTTACACAAGGGCATCAGTGTTGGTGAGAATCTGACAACAACATTCCGCCGTGTTTTAAGTCTGTGGAAATTCAGGCTCAGCAGTGGCGGGACCACCCTGAAACCACTGAAGGCAGGAGCCCCCTCCAGGTCAGCCAGCTTGCTCGACAGTCTCGCTTTGAACCTGTTAGCTCTTCCGTTAGCACCGTGTCAGACTGCTCTGCAGACATGGGGAATTCCATGGTTCAGTGGCAGATGAGATGCGACTGGAGTGGATTGTGCTGTGGCTGAAGGTTCTGAAATAGGATCTGACTTTAGAGCAAGCTGTGATTCTAAAACTAGCCATCACAACAGCCTTCAAACAAGATTTCTGAGATGAGTTTATATGTCAGAAAAATGTGTGTTTATGGACAACATTATGCTCACCCGGATACATATCTATACACACATACACACACACACACACACACACACATATATATGGCTGTGTTTAGATATATCTTTCTCATTTGCAGGAAAACCAAGCTTCAAGAAAAGGTCAGCTGATACGGAAGGAATCCACGGACACCATTGACCATGCCACACACCTTGTTGAGCAAATGCATGAAATGAGGGATAAAATCCAGGGTAAGTATATTCAGTAAATATATATACACGTGTATGTATGTATATACACACATATAATGTATATAAGTAAATATATACAACAATAAAAATAATGGCTACCATGAGCACTTAAGATGTCCTCAGAATTGTGGTGAGGGTCTTCTGTGTTTAGACATATTTAAGGCCTTCCCTTCAGGTGAGTTTATCTGGATTTCTGAATCGGCATCCGTTGCTTAGCGAATGTAAATGTGCAGAGCCCTGCCCGTTCCCTTCCCAGCATGGCACCAAAGTGAGGCGTCGGAAGAGCTCAGCGACAGAGGCCGTCACCGGAGGAGGCGTTCGGTGCACGTCTTTCTCCGGGATTTGCATAGAAACCATCATCCTCAGTGAACCGCCGAAACCGTCATCCGTTGTTTGGGTTGTTTGCGCTTGCCCAAGATCCAGGCAGGCGACGTGCTCTGAGTCCCTGGCCTAGAAGGAAAGCGGGGAGACCACGTATGTCTCAAACCTGGCAGCGTCTAGCTTCCCTCCTGAGTGTTCACTTACCTGTGCTCCGGCTCAAGAGCAGGCTGCACCTTGAAAGATGGCCGCCTTCTTCTCATCAGCAGTTCCATTTGTGCTAAGGCAGAGAAACTCCTGGTGTTAGAGTCAGTGCTTGTGTGTTTCCTTAATGTGGATTTATCCATTAACAAAACACTGGATGGCAACAGCAAGTCTCTCATTTGCAGTAAGAGAACCCTCAGTGGGAGACTCATATCTTTTTATTTTTAGTTGTTTACTTATTTTGAGATTCAGAGGCATATTCCAAGCAGAACGATATATGAAAGCAGCATTAATCATTTGCTACATTTCCTTTGCTGCCTAGAAAATGCAATAAAAATAAATGACATGCTTTTCAAATACTCCCGGTTCCCATCCTGCCGAATGCCTGTTTTTGCGTTTTCTGATAAAATTACTTTCTTGTGGCATTTTAAAATTATTATTGATTTATTCAAAAGCAAGAGTGAACCTGGAAAATTAAGTGACCTTGTCCAATTAAGAAATAAATGACTAATTAGGAGCCTAAAACCAGCATGCTAGAAAGATATTCAGAACAAGTAGCTTACCTCCGCTGTTAAAAATCCAAATTTTGATTCTCAGACATTTCATTTGAGAGGAATCTGAAATCTTCTTATTCGACCCTTTAAGAATGAAGAAACTTGGAAAAGAAGTAGACATGAGAGACAATAATTTCCATCCATTTTTACCTTTTATAGGCCACCCAGAGACAAAAGGGAAAGGTGTCATTGGCTTCATTTCCTTTTGGAACCTACGCCAGGCACGACTGAAATAAAATGGGTCCGAATGTAAACAGCATCCGAGCTTCCGGATGCCGGAGGGCTCTGCCCTGCCGGGGCTCAAGCTTGTGGGGGAAGCATCTTTCTCGCAGGGTTTGTCTTTTAAGCTTTTACCTGAGAAGTGGAGTTTCAGTCTCTTCCTAAATTATTTTCCCAGCACACCTTATACTTCCCCTTAGCTGTCCTCGTGCTACTGAGTGCATTGGGGACCTCTTCCCACATTCATCTCTCCTCCTCTGGAAATCAGGATTGCTGTACACCAGTGGTACATCATTCCTTCTCCTCAACTGTCTCTAAAACCACTCTCGGTGACCTTCCAGCGATTATCCACATAACGTACAGCCTCGCACGTCGCATTTTGATTTATGTGACGTCACTGTTTGTTTACCCATCTTGTCTGGCCGACCGCATAGATTACCGTAAACCACAGACACACAATTCCTTTCATGCCAAGAAGAAAAATGCTTCCTCCTAAGGCTGCCATAGGACAAGGTGACAGTAATAAAATTTTCTTCTGATTACATATAGCAGGAAGAGGGAGTCAGAGAGCTAGCCACTCTGCTATTATTTAGACACGTCAGTTAACCCCTCTGCACCCCAGTAGTTCCTTTCAGTGCTAAGATTTTTCATCCTACTTGTGGAAGTGGGTGAAAATGACCCATGAATCAAAATGGCAATTTGACAAGCAGATGCATCCAGAAGACAGAGAATAATTGGCAAAAACCAAATCGCTGTGGGTAAAAACCCACAGCATGCCCTCACAATCCCTCCTGTATAACTAGTCCATAAGACGACCCACTTGTGTTCCTATCAATGTGCCTTCCTTTGGGAGCCGAGCTTCCGTCTAATTCTCAAATAAAATCACTATGTCTCAAAAGATTTTATTCAAGTTAAATATACATATTCTCTAGATGTATTTGGTTGAAAACCCTAGGTTTGTATGCCTTAAATACTGAAGTCTTCCAATCATGGACGTAACTGGATATAGAGGAAAGCAGGAAGGATTTTGAAAGCACCTCAGGGGAAACAGAGATGAACAGCTTCTCCGGTGTTACTTGTATCTGAAGTGATGGACGCAGGTGTCTTTGCAGTGTAGACCCCAGTCTATACTACTTTTGAATGAGCCTCTCCTTCTGATTTAGGATCAACCCCGTCCTTTGGCCTCCAGCCGCCACTCCCCTGTGTCTTCCACCGTACAGTCATCACTCACTACTGACTCATTTCTCCCCGTCTTCCTTTCAGAGATCAACGACAAGATGCTCTTTTATGAAGAGGAGCAGGATCTCAGCCCTGAGGAAGTCTCCGAGAAGCTGGTGTTGGCCCAGGAGATGCTTGAGGAGATCAGACGCCGGCCACCCTTCTTCCTCCAGAGGGAGCTTGTGGATGAGGAGGCTGACGAAGTCCATGAGTGTAAGTGCTCTGAACTCCGGACTGACCCAACACATGTTTTCTTTCTTTGTGCTCTAGAAGAGGCCACAGAGTCTGGAGGTCAAAACTTCCAATCCTCAATATTCGAAGCTCTTTAGAACGTATAGGTGACGTTGGGGAGTCAGACACGTCCCCTTGACTATATAAGCAAGACTTTTAGCTCCAGGGGCAACCTGAGCCCTTGAAGACGAGATGAGAGCTAGCAAGAAGTCTTTAGAACTTTCAGTAGAAACATAGCTCTTGTCAAGAGGAACCAATTCCCAGACTACAGTAAAAGAAAAGTTCTCCTGAAGGTGTAAAAAACACAAGCCCAGCCACATTCACGTTCACATTCCGAGAGCTATGGATGGCCTTCTCTCTAGATAGATAGATAGATATTTTAACCATTTTATTGACATATAATTCACATATAATTAAATGGTTCAAATATATCAAAAAGAGTGGTGCAGTCATCGCCACCATCAACTTTAGAACATTTTCTTCATTCTTGTATCCGTTGTTATAAGCGCCCCCTGTTCCCTTCAGCCTTCCCCGTCATCACTTCAAGAAACTATCAGTCTAGTAACTGCCTCGATAGGTTTATCTATCCTGGATTTCATAAAAAGGAAAATATACAAAAAAAGAAGAAAGTTTTTTTAAAAAAATCCCAGTAGCAGCACAAAAATAAAACACAGAAAAGGCACATTCCAAAGGAAGCAGAAAGTACCAAAAATGAAATTAAAAATGGGCCCCAAGGGAAAACAGAAGGTAAGATGTTAAGGTTAAAGCTGCCTGTATCTTCAGCAATCCCCTTTCAAATGCACTGTCTGTGAGAAAGGTTGCTCACACCTCTGTTCAATGAGCTGAGGGCAGTCGTCAGGGCAGAAGCCTCCAGGGAGCTCCACAAACGGCTATGGGCTTTCCCTGCCCCCATGGGTGACTTGCAGGGAGGGGTTTTCTTATTTCCTGTTTAGCCAACTCCGACTGGTTTCCTCAGCACATGCCTTGCCATTTTGAATGTATTTTGTTTTTTCAACTTCCCTCGGGGTTTTGTGGTTAATGGGAAGCCCCTTAGAACAAAGAGCACCTGTACTGGTGCAGGGGCAGGAGAGAGATGGGGCGCACGGTGCTGCCTTCTGCAGAGGCCTGAGGGAACCGGATCCAGAATGAAAGGGAGTGGAGGCAGGGCTTGGACGGAGCAGTGCGTGGATCAACCTGCAACTGCATCAGCAAACGAAGTACAGTTTTGAAGAACTGGCACCTCTCAGAACCCAACCCAGGAATCTGTGCTTATGGGAACCCCCCAGACTAGGTTTCTTTTCTGGGGTCTAGCAAGTTTGCCACATTGAATATGAAACAAATTCCTTTATGTTCACTAAGCTCCGATTGAAATTTAGCATTTCCTTTCATGAGGAGCGTGTCGTGGTGACCTGTTGGGCTGCTAACGGCAATGTCAGCAGTTCAAACCCACCAGCCAGCTCTACGAGAGAAACATGTAGCTTTCTTCTCCCATGAAGAGTGAGTCTTGGGAACTCAAAGGGGCACGTCTATTCCATCCTATACGGTCGCTCTGAGTCAGAACTGACTCGGTGGCAACTAATTTTTAATGATGAATGTAAACATCTAACCATAGGAGCATTATCAACCCTGTGACTTGGTTGCTATATCTTTATTATTTAGTGCCTAACGAGCCACCCCCAGAGTATTGGGTCAAAGCAATAGCCGTTGGTTTGCCCAGGATTTCATGGGTTGACTCTCTGCGCTGTGCTCAACCTGGGCAGTGGGGTCCCCTTGCCTGCGTGGGCCTGAGCTGAAATGGCTGGGCTTCTCTTTCCAAACGGAAAATTACCTTCCAAGAGGCTAGCCTGCCTTGTTTGTGGGAGCATTGCAAAAAGGGGAAAGAGGGAAATTTCAAGGTATCCGGAGGCTCAGAACTGAACAGTATCACTCACTCCTTTTCCATTCGATTGGTCAAGGCTAGCCCAGATTCCGGGGATGAGAAAATACACCCCACTTCTCTATGGAAAGAGCGGCAACGTTTTTTGTAGCCGTTTTCAATATGAGTGACCAAGCAAGAAATCACAGACACACATATTTCATTTTAGCTGTTGCCCACACCTCACAGCATTGTTCAAACTCAAGAATAATTCAAAATGATGGTAGTTAGTAGACCCACCTGTGGAAGTAAAGAAGAGCATGTAGTATCATTTCACCAATGTGGCTTTTGTGGTCTGTTTGTTTTTGGTTGGTTTTGTTTTCAGTCTACAAGAGGCCTTCAAAATGTTCATGGAAAAATGAAATAAGAAGATAATGGAATTTTTCCAGAAAAAAATTTAAGTCCCCTTATATTACTCTTTTTTTTTTAATCCTACGTATCTTGCCATATGTACTTTTAGGCACAGAGTAAGAAGTGAGCTCTAGGCTTTATTAGAATTCCCAGGGGCAAGGGGCATAAAGTGGGTTGAAAGCACTCAGGAGCCATGCGCCCTGGTGCAGAGCGCAGGAAGAGTACAGGCCAGTGGGTGCAAAGCTCTGAGCACCCAAAGTCAGCGGAAAGCATCACAGGGCGCTAGCAACTCTTTGATGGCCAGCAAGCAGAGAGAGACAGAGAGCTTCAAATCTGGGTCTCTAAACTCCACTCATATCTTCTTACAGGTTAGGCACAAAAAACTACTATCACAGGTAGCAAGCATGTACAGTCTGATAAACAGAGAAGACCAGGAAAGAATACCAGGATCCTGTCCATTTCTGAGTTTGGAGTTTGGATGAATCTGGCAGTCAGGAAGGCTGTTACTCTTATGTCTCAGCAAAGGCTTCCACGCCCTTCGTCTAGCTCGGAAGTCAATGAGACTGCCCTGAAGAAGTGGGATCGGTCTCACCTCTGGCTACCACCTAGTGGATGCATTTTCAGCCACTTTCCGTTCTCTACCACACCACCTGCAAGAGCTTTCTGCACAAAGTGATGAGGGACAACACAAAGCCTCGGCAGGCCAGACTGAGGGTCCTTGGAGAGAGATTAGAAGTGAACTCGGAGCCAATGCCTACGCTTTTATAGTAGAGGATAAAGACACATACGCAGCTTAAGAATATCACATTATTGGCATTTAATCTTCTTTCCACCCAAAACAATGGTTTGGGTTGGATCAAAAGAAGCCTAAAATGACTGCCTAAAGAGAACACAGATTAAGTAGCTATGTACATCATTTTACCTTATTATTGAAATTATAATTTTGGTTATTCCTGTAAGTAAACACCATCGTAATCCAAGTCCTCTCTATAGAGTGAAATCATACATAATCTGGGGAATGAAATGCATAGTATACTAACATGGACCCCTTATTAAGCACAGTAATCTCGACAGGAATGAAATCAAACTCTTCTTCCGGCGGGCTGTGGTCCAGTGGCTCCCAAAGCCTGAAAACTAGCGCTTTTGCCTCGGATGTCAAACACGAGGCTACTGTTTTAAAAGACAGCTACGATCTCCATTGTTCAGTGCTGGTTCGAATAGGAGTGGACAAAGAGGAGCCCGGCCTAAGTCTCTGTCTCTCTTCCTTCCCAGTGTTGAGCCAGGCTGAGAGTTGGCAGCGCCTGCACAACGACACCCGCTCCCTGTTGCCTGCCGTCCAGGAGCAGCTGGACGACTACGAGGCAAAGTTTTCAGACCTCCAGGAGTCCCTTCATCAGGCTCTTAACCATGTTAGAGACACTGAAGACACCATTAGGGCCACGGCAGCCAAGCAGCGGGACCACACGGTACAGTGCACACTGGAAACTGTACATGCACCTTCCTGCCTAGGCAGCCTGAAGTTACCCCCCAAAAGGGACCGTTGATACAGATTTTGGTCAAAACCTGGTGCATTTAAATGTTTATGTGTTTAAAATGTTAGTGCATGTGTTGCTGACGTAAGTGCACGTGCCTAAAATGTTGGAACGATTTCAATGTTTAGCTCTTGCTCAGATAAGAATGCAGTTCTTCTTGGTGCGCTTGAATCCATTGATGTGGATGCATTGTTCTTGCCCATGGGTAGGCACTGCCCTGTTTGCAGGCATAACTCTTTTATACTGGGAACTTTAAATTCTAGGAAAGTAAGTTTGACAAAGCAAACATCCTTCAGCGGCAGAGATAGTGTTAATCCAAAGGCATGCAAAGGTAGAGACGTAACAAACAATCTCCTATGTGGCGTCCAAAGGCAAGCGTCTCTAGGAGGCCAAGATGTGCACATGTCCACACCGATAGGGATGTGAACCGCCAGTGGTTATGTGTCCCCTCGAAGCAGAATAAACACTGTTCTAAGAGAGGATGCTGAGTATTTCAGTATGAGAGAGACAACCCTACAGCCTCATAATACAGCCATTGCAGGGTTCACAGATGGAGACAGGAAGCCCCCCGCCTTTGGTACTGAGGACCCTGAAGGGAGAAGTTGACTTGCAACCCCGATCAGTCTGGGAACAGGAGGTCACAGTCAGACCAGAACTGTCCCATTAGCTGCAGGAAGTCCAGTTTCATCTCCCAGAAAAAAGCAAGGCCAGTTTCTTACTAAAAGACTCACTCCTTCAGGTGCACTAATACAACCCTTATTAGCAGTAGCCTGAAATGATCAACAAGCTTCAAGACCAAACCTGTTGCCGTCAAGTCCGCTCTGACTCATGGGGGTCCTGAGTGTCCCAGAGTAGAACTATTGCTCCATGGGGTTTGCTTCGCTGTAATTTTAACAGGAGCAGAGATCCAGGAATTTCTCCTGGAGTCGGAGAAATGGGTAGAATTGAACCACTGGGTGGGTTCAAACTGCCACCTCCACATAGTTGAGAGAAACCAGTTTTGTTCCTTGTTGCTTGGTGCCTTTGAGTCCGTTCCTGCTCATAGCCGCCCAGTGTGCCACATAACGAAACCCTACCTAGTCCCATGCCGACCTCACCATTGTGGTTATGCTGCAACCACTGTGCCAACCCATCTTATGGAGACGCTTCCTCCTTTTCACTGGACCTCTGTTTTACCAAGCATGACGTCCTTGTACAGGGACCAGTCCCTCCTGATTGCATGCTCAAAGCACACGAGGTGACGTCTGTGGCTTGGGTGATGCTGTGAAGCTGCACAACTATGCCACCAGTATTTCCAAAACCAGCAGGGGTGCCCGTGGTGACCCCATGGTGAGCTGAAAACAGTGCATTACCGATCCAGGTGCACTGGGCATCAATGGAGCTTCCACACTAAGACAGACCAGGGGGAAGAAAGAAGTGGCCCCTCCAGAGAGCCTCGCCCCTGGAAACCTGGTGAAAGTAGGTTTTGTGTCACCCAGTCTACTGCGAATAAGTCAATTCCAATTCAGAGTGACCCGTCACGTTTCTAGGCTGTAAATCTTTCCGAGAACGGATGGACTCCTCTGGCAAAGCGACTGGTGGATTGGAACTTGTGACCTTGTGGCTAGCAGCCCAATGCTTACCCGAGCACCATCAGGACTCCTTACCCCAAATCCAACGCATTGCCCTCAAGTCAATTCTAACTCAGAGTACCCCTATAAGACAGAGTAGAACTGCCCCTTTGGGTTTCTGACGCTATATATCTTTACAGGAGCAGAATGCGTCTTCTTTCTCCTGTAGCGCACCTGGTGGGTTCAAACCGCTGACTTTGGGATTTGTTTGCAGTCCGTCATATAAGCCACTACACCGCCAGGGCTCATTAGAAACCTATGATTCCTTACTGGGGAAGTCAACTTTATATGGGTTCCATTTCAAATTAAGAGTTGTCCATAGCAGCAAAAGGCTTTAGGTCTTTTACACAGAGCGGTGGCAGAGGACACATGCAAGTAAATTGTGTGCTAACATATTCAGTTCTCCATCAATACTGGTGGACAACACTACCCATGTGATTCCAGTTCTAAAAGTATACGATTGTCAAAATAGCTTTCAAATAAACTTTCCTTCCGCACAAATTTTACTGAAACGCCTGCATGTGGATTACAGGAACTTAGCATTTTCATCATTCAGACAGATGGTGAGCCCCATTTAGCTTGGCTAAACAAACTTTTCTACTGCTTACAAGTGAGCAGCGTGAGCAAGGTTTGGTAAGAAAACAACCTGGCCCTGAGGCACTTGAAGGCCCCCCGGCTCAGTCTCAGCTCTTCTCTTCCATGTCCTGGAGGTCGGCGCCAGCCAGGGTCACACTTTTGCCCACAGGCCTTCCTGCACACTTGCCCTCTGCTCACATCTTTGTTCTTGAAAGGGAGTTGGTGGGTCTACATGCTGACCCAAACATGATACAACTTTTATATGGGTATCTGTCTGTAGGACTTAAAGCACAGATTTTGCCCCATTTTTTAGCTACTAAAATCAACGCTTTCTTCCATCTCCCCTCCCAAATTTCTCCTTTCCAGTTGAACTAGAAATTCTCTTGATTGCAAGTCACTAAGCCCCAAGTCAGCATCTCTGTTGCAATGGTTCTAGAGGCAGATTTTCCCCGGCACTGAAGCCCCCATTTGTGAATGGTTTTATTGGCCTCTTTGCTGGGTTCCTTACATTACTGCTCGATGAGACTTCCGAAGGTGACTCTCCGTTGTGCAAAAATATATTATCGACCTTTTTTGAAAACTTTCAGTGGCTTCCAACTTAGAAATGACCCAGTCATTTATCATCTGAGACCACCCACTGTTGCAATGCTCTCTCCTGGATCACCTACAAAACCTGCCTTCCAACCCAAGGAGACAGTCAGTTTGCTTCTTGTTTCCCTTTGCTTACGGTGTGTCGTTTGCTGATCACTCCACATCTAAACCTAATTCTCTCTAACCTTTTAGATCTAGATTCAATATCTCCCTCCATAGAGGGTCTAGCCTCGAGTCAAGTTCCCATTATGCCCTCAATTCTACATCACGTTTACGTAATATAGTAGTTTGTGGGTACTGATTGTAGTTTTTTGTTTTTGTTTTCATTTTAACTTCTAAATTATCAAGTAATACAAGTGATGCTATTAGCATTCTTTGTCCACTATATCTAAGTGTCATGCAATTTAATTTATTCCAGTATAATTTAACACTAAACCTTTCACTTACACAGTAATATTCTCTAAAACAAACTGGTTTGAATGGATTTGACTTCTTTGGGATTTGATTATTTGGAGAACAAACTTGAGTGTTTTTACTCAAATGATTTAGCATGGTTTAGAAGAGAATAACACTCCAACCTCACTCTATATAAAACCAAAAATAACCCAATAGACTAATCTCATTGATGTCTGCAAACAATAACCACATAACTAGTAATTACATTATTTCATCTTTCACCTCCCAACACCAAAAGGTAGCAGAATAATGAAAACCTTTATCAGATGAATATAGGATTCTTTATTTTAAAAGCAAATAAAATAATTTCTAGAAAGCGTGGCTCAGGGATTTTCATAAACTGGAACTCTGCCTTCCCAGGACTATTTAACTAGTTAATTAAGTATATTTAAATCTTAAGGATAAAAAAACTTTGTTTTGTATATGTAAGTAGATGCTGAAGTATGCTGTATGGGGCTAATTACATTACTTTCACATTAATTGCTTTTCGAAACGTTCTTTTTGTTCAAGTTGGCCATCTTTCTTTAGGAATATCACTATTAGTTTCAAAGCTAACTTTATTTTCTTGTTTAATGATCTATATGGTAAGTAGAAGAAACCCTTTAACTTGACATAGATATATTGTTTTCCAACTGCCACCAATAAGCTCATCATGCAGGCCTACTGTCACATCACTTAGAAGTTTGGCCACAATTATAGTAAAAATGGTTACCTGCTCACCTAAAGGTTGAGGTCAGCTGCTCACCTAAAGGTTGGAGGTTCTAGTCCACCCAGAGGTGCCCAAGAAGAAAGGGCTACAATCTAATTTAAAACCTCAGCCATTTGAAGACTCTGTGGTGCATGAATCTACTCAGGCACTGTGGGCTCTTCAGGGATCGGAATCGGATGGTGACATCTATACATTATATGATTAATACATATCCATTGCCACAGGATATAATACATACATAACTATATGTAACCACATATGTGGTTAATTATTAATATGTTCAACTATTTATTTATAAAATATAACTAGATATATAACCACATGTGGTTATATATTACATATGAACATATATATGTTATATATAATATATAAACACACACACACACACATATATATATATATATAAAACACGGAACCGAGATTCAATCCTGTATCTATGGTCCCACTTCACATTTATGGAGAAAAGAACCAAATATCCTTTCTGAAGTGCTTTTTTGAGATAATGGTGTTAAAAATAAAAATCATAACCAAATGCTTTGGCCCTCCCAAAGTGCTTATGTTTATTGTAATATGATTTACTATAAATGAGAAATCTCACCCATGAGATGAGATGGGTGGATTTCCCCATGTCTCACAAGGTAGTGGTTGGCCTGGGACTGAACCCAGGTTTGTTAGACTCCAAGGCTGCAAGGTGACTGCTGTACCGTTGTATCTGACGCTGTCTCTGAAGAGCCTTGTCTTCCTCACCTGCTCTTCCTTCCCGCAGAGGCAGCGCGAGAGGGTGCGAGAACAGATGGCGCTGGTGAACACTTCCCTGAGGGTGTCTGGGGACTCTCTGATCGCCTCTCACCTGACCCTTGCAGGGCTTGATGCTATCATAATGGTGAGCACACATGTAGTTGCTCGGGCTTGTGTCTGCAGTGGCTTAGAATAATGACTCCGGGTCACCGAAGAATGATCAGATTGGATGCAAATCCGTCGAGTAAGCTGGCATTGTGAAAATCATAACAGGGGATTGAATTTTGAGGTCTTGCTCTGTGCAGTGGTCACTAATCACACAAAACTACTTAGATTAAATTTAAATTACTTAAAATTAAGTAAAATTATAATTTTCATTTCTCTATTTGATGACCTAAGTGTTCCTGTTGAATAACATCGTGTGGTATAGCGACCACAATATTGGACAGCAAAGATACTATTGCAGAAGATTCCACTGAAAGTGCTGATCTAGATCCATCATTCTCTATCTTTACTCATAAATCATGGGAACAATAAAGCTGGCATTCAGAATCAAAAAATCTCACATTTTGAAAGAGTAGAAAATTTCCAATAAAATGCAGTGAACCAAACCATCATGAAATCACTTATCTCATTCTTATTACCGTTAGAAGGATGCGATTTTAAGGATGTCTGATCACCAGCTCATTCTTTAATTATTTCTGCACCCAGTTCTCTGTTGTCCTCTCCATTCCAACTCCCATCATTATTCTTTTTTTTTAATCATTTTATTGGGGGCTCTTATCACAATCCAGACATACATCCATTGTGTCAAGCATGTTTGGACATTTGTTGCCATCATCATTCTCAAGACATTTGCTTTCT
>NW_022107431.1:42690504-42692941 GCF_000313985.2 Echinops telfairi | reverse complement strand
TATTTCCATATCATCATATATAAATATATTTACATATGTACATTCCTGTATTTAGACCTCTATAAATGCCCTTTGCCTCCTAGTTCCGTCCTCTATTTCCTTTTACTTTCCTCTTGTCCCACTATCATGTTCAGCCTTCAATTGGGCTTCAGTAATTCCTCTCAGTTACATTGCCCTTGATCAAGCCCTACCAGGCCTCTAACACCCTCCTTGCCATCGATTTTAGAGCACTTGTTGTTCCCTTGTCCCTGGATTTGTTAGCACCCACTTCCTTTTCCCCATCTCCCCCTCTCCCATGTCTCCCTGGAACTGCCGGTCCCATTGTTTTCTCCTCCAGATTGTTTATCCCGCCTACCTTATCTAGATAGAGATAATATGCACAAAATTATCTGCAGAGATAATAATATGCACAAAAAACAAGACACAGTAAAACAAAGCAACAAAAGAAAACAAAACAGCAACAACAACAAAGCCAGTGACTAAAAAAGAAAAGCCTGTAAATAGTTCAGGGTCTGTTTGTTGACCATCAGGAGTGTTTTCAGGTCAAGTCTGATGAGGTGCCACACCCTGGCCCCAAAGTCTATTTCTGGTATTCCCTGGGGACTTCATTGCTCAATTCCCCTTGCTGTTCTGTTGCACACCATTAGTGTTTTGTCTCACTGTTGTGGGGTCAGATCCAGCACAATTCCCTCACTGTGTCTCCAGTGTTGTCCCCAGAAGTGCTACAGGTTAGTGAGAGATGTTGTGTCCTGTGGTGGGGCCAGCCCTATGGTCCTCTCTGTGCTTTGGCTGCTCTGAGCAGGAATACCATCCTCAGGGCTTGGTGGGCCAGGATGTGTTCCACTCTCTTTTCCTCTCCCTTCATTTGCTCCTGTGTACTCTGATCAGACATGTCCCTCTCCCTGAGCTGTAGCTTCAGCGCTGTCCTCTGAAGTGAATTCTTCTGCAAGAAGAGAGGGGGCTGTCCATGTAGTTGGGATTGATGCCAGACCCTCACACCTCTCTATTCGCTCCCTGCTTCATACCAGTATGTTGTACTCATGTCTTGGCGCACCAGGATGAAGTCTGATCCCTCTTTCCCTGTGGAGATATAAACAACACCCTCCCCTTGAGTGGGTTAGTATCTGTTCCCCCTGCTACCCATACCTTTTTATTTATTTTCCCCCCTCCTTGTTAGTTGGCTACCAAATGTATCCCTGGATTTGGTCTGGTCCCGGCCATACTACCTGGATCTCACCCCAGCAGTGTTTGTGTACAGTAGCTTTTTCCCTATGCCCCTTTTGCATTTTTAAAGCTTGTGTCAGCAGACTCATGTTATACTTGTCTTTTTGTGCTTGGCTTACTTCGCTTAGCATAGTTTCCTCCAGTTCTTCCCACCCATCATTATTCTTGATGGCAACAAAATCCACCTATGTGAGCCCAATTCTCTGAACTTCTCATTCCAACACGTTTTCCCTCTAGTTCACTTCCTATGGCCACAGCCAGATTTTGACCCCAGTTTTAAGTACCCTCATCCCTAACCACCATCTCTTACCTCACTTAGATTCCTCACCCCAATTTTGCAAACACATTGAGACCCCCACCATTTCATTTCCCAGCCCTCTCCTATGCTGCCTCTCTTCTGTGGGCAGCTCGGGCCATCATTATGACAATTTCTTACAAACACCTGTAACACACTAGTCCCTCGGCTATACTCATCTGAGAACTCCAAACCTGCTTAAACCCAAGGAGCTCATCCTCATAGCGGTACCAATTTCATTTGTGGCTGGACTATAGCAACCAGGTATGGCTGCTGAGAACCTTACCTCCCTTCCATCAGTACTAGATGGTAATAACACTTAATACTTCACTGGGAAATAAAAGCACATAGAAACAAACAGAAGAAAATTATCCTCATGTTTCCTCCCCAAATCTATGAACTTACAGTCATTTATACCCTTACCTCCATCCTGCTAAAATTAATGAGTGTCCCTTCTACCAAAGTCAAATCTCTCCACTTTTCTCTAAATCCCATTGTGCCTTACCTTGAAACATGCATTTATGGGTTTTTCTCTTGAAATTAGGTCCTGTGTCTTCTGAGTCATCGATCTTTTTTCTTTACTAAAATATTACTAACAACTTGTCTAGTATCTCAACCATCCTTTAAAAATTAAGAAGGAAAGTCTCCTGCCCTTACATGAATTGACTACCTTCATAGGAGGAAGCCTCGGGGTGCAGGAGAAGTGTTCCCTGCTAACATCTTGTGTCTTATAAATAAAATTAAATCATATTGCAAGCCAGGTGGTAGTGAGGAATATTATTGGTTTGGGATTGGTGGCAGATTTGAAATCACTCTTTGGAGAGCAAATCTCTTTCTAGCATTGAGGGCCCAGATGAAACACTAAATTGGATTCATAATCTGCACAATTATGTGATCTTGGGGAGATTTCAAAAGAGG
>NW_022107431.1:42688490-42690201 GCF_000313985.2 Echinops telfairi | reverse complement strand
GAAAAGTAAAACAGATATTATGGCGATGTGAGAATAATGAAGGGGCTTGGTTTAATTTGTTTTTCCATGGAGGATGGCTGACCATGTCTGAATATAGTAAAGAAGAATTTGTTAAAGTAGCAGGAGTAGATAAATATCTGCTGATAGCATTTTAAACATACCGTATATACTCATGTATAAGCCAAGTTTTTCAGCACATTTTTAATGCAGTTTTTGTGATAAAATTAGGTGCCTCAGCTGATATTCGGGTCGGCTTATAGTCAAGTATATACGGTAAATACTTGACTCCAAATTTATTAAATTTCATGACAAGGAAGAATAGAGTTTATCTTTTCATGTTCTCTTGGGGAAATGTTTTAAGTCTTTCTAAATTAAGCTCTTTGGTTTTAAAAAACATTTCTTTTCTTTAGGATACATCAGGAATGTATGCAGAAATAGACGGCGCCAAAACTGAGCTACAAGGAAAACTGTCCAACCTGACTAGCCTCGGTCATGATTTGGCCCTAGAAGCTATTGACCATGCCCGCAATCTTCAGATCGAGGCTGATGAACTGAACAGGTAAAGTACTGGTTTCAGAAATGCAAATAGTGTCTACATGGGCTGAATAAAGTATTTTTAACAGCTCATGCCAAAGTTCCTGGAATACAGGGTTCGGTTTCATTAGGTTTGCAATGTAACTTTAGTCTTTAGGGTGGGATTGATAGGTTGGTCAGTCCCTTTGAGAGTCTAGCAGAGTTTATTGCATTTATTTGAAAGAGAAGTTTCTTCAGAGATTTTTTTTTTAATTTTCAGATTAGAAACCTGTGGGTTATGAAGAAGGTGTGTGTGTGTGTGTGTGTGTGTGTGTGTGTGTGTGTGTGTGTGTTGAAGGGATAAAGGCACCATAATTAGTAAAAGGGTAGCCTAGGGCATGTTATCTGGAGAGACCAGGCCTTGGAGAAGGACATCATGCTGGGTAAAGTGGAGGGGCGGTGACAGAGGAAGAGCCTCCAGGAGATGGACTGACACTGTGGCTGCAACAAAGGGCTCGAACATCACGTCTGTGAAGATGGCCCAGGGCGGGGCGGAGTTTGATTCTGTCTCAGGTAAGGGTTTTCCGGATCAGAACTGACTTGACACCACCTGACAACAACAAAGCGTCTTTGCGGAGCCCTGGTGACATTGTGGGTTACACTCTGGGCTGCTAATCACGAAGTCATCAGTTTGAAACCACCAGCCACTCCATGGGAGAAAGATGAGGCTTTCTGCTCCCATAATGAGATAGGGTCTCAGGGATTCACAGGGAGAGTTCTACTGTGGCTGTCAGGGTTGCTGTGTGTAAAAAACAACCAGTGGCGGTGAGTTTGGTTGGGTTCTGTTGTTATTGTTTGGGTTCATGAAAGCATCTTTGTTAGGGACACAACTGCTACATAAAACAGTATCAAGGAGGTTGGATCCCTTTACGAGGTCTAATTCACCCATCATCATCTGCTCACTCATGCTGTCGATAGCAGTATCTTTCCACCCTAAAGTGCCTAAAATAAAGTGAGTTGGGAATTGGCAATACAACTGTCCTCTGAAACAGACGCTAGCCACTCGAGAGTGCCCAGCAGGACTATTTCATTTCAACACCAGTTAAAAAAAAATCAATTGACAATCTTCCTCACGGCAACTAGAAGAGAGACGTACACCCTGTGGGCACTCGATTCATGTTAATTGAAATCTACTGAA
>NW_022107431.1:42685640-42687452 GCF_000313985.2 Echinops telfairi | reverse complement strand
TTCATGGATGACAAACCTTGTTCTGGATGTCAACTTCCAAGCAGATGAAATGTCACCTCGTAGTGCATCTTGAGTTTGTCCCTCCGGGTCAGACTGTTAACCGAGGGCCCTAGGCCCTTTTGTCTTTGTGGCCCCTTCCTCCCTAAAGTAGGACGAGAAATGGTATTTTACAACTGTGTTGGCCTAAAGACTGACATATGGTTAGTATACCTTTGTTCCTTCTGGTTTGGAAAAAAGTAAAATACTCACATATTTGTGGGCCCTTACAAGAATTACAGGCCCCAGACACTGTGCCCACTACTTAGGCCCAATGGGAAAAACGGCGCTCCAGCAGAGGAGATGCACTGCTGCTGTTCCTCCCCTGGTGGCTTGATGGTTACAATTTGACGGTCACAACGCATAGCCTTGGATAAAAGTAAGGGAAGGGGATGAGGCAATGCAAGGAAGTTACTGTGGACCTAAGAGAGCATCCCAAAATAAATAAATAAAGTCGATGCTAACTTATAATAAACCTATAGGACAAAACAGAACTCTTTGGATTCCCAAGGCTATAAATCTTTCCAGAGCAGAAAGCCTCCTCTTTTCCCAGAGGAGCGACTTGTGGGCTCAAACTGCTGACATTATGGTGTATAACCTTTATGCCATCTGGGCTCCTTAAGGGAGCAGGGGGGAGCTGGAACTGCTCAGGGCTGCCAGGAAACAAATTGCCAGCCTGAAATCAGTCAGGGAGTTTAACTCAGTGAGCTAGTACAGAGGGCTGCAATAATGAGGAGGTTTCAAAAAGTCCGTGGGAAGATTCCATTGTCTCTTAGTTCCATTTTTCCACATGCTTTTTGAAGCCCCTTATGTACTGGGTCACAGAGAATCTTGCAAAGGATACTGATGAATCTAATAGTCCTCATCTGGGGGAAAGGCAGGGTGGGGAAAGGGGGACTGATAGATTTAAGACTAAATAAAATTCAGACAAAGGATTTCGAATGCTTTGGGGAAGGCTGGATAGAGTTTCTAAAGGAAGAAGACGCATGTATCAGTAAAATAGGTTATGTCAGATATACTTACGATGTGAAATTTTTTATTTGGGACATAGTTTAGGTATTGCAGAAATCAACCATCATGCCCATTGGGTGCCACATACAGTAAGGAGCACGTCACCTGTTTTGTCCCAGGGCTCCCTCACTTCCGTCCTGGAGGCACGTGTCATGATGGACACTCACTGAGTGCTCACTGACCTACACACTGGCCGGGTAGGAGCCTTGTCGGAGCCTATGGAGCGTAAAGGTGGAATAAGAATAGACTATACACTTCAGGACCACAGCTGAGTCTTAGGAGTGAGACAAGCCAGGCCAGCGTGGTCTCTGGAGAAGCCAGACACTGCTCTCAGAGCCTCAGCTTCTTCGGTGAAGGAGGAGTCTCACCACCTATGTCGTGGGTGTGGTAACAGTTAGAGAACTGATACATGGAAAGGGACTAGGCTGAGCACATAAAAAATGCTCGGTATATGTTATTTTCCTTCCTAGGTGGGGTGCGGGGGTGGGGGTGGGGGGAAGAGGAGCTATTATATGAAAGGAGTTAAAGAGGAAAGCAAGATTGAATAGCGTGTACCTAATAAGTTCCCTTAACACTGTGCTGGTGTTCTACCTTGCTGCTTTTTTTTTTTTTTTTTTTTTTTTAATGAAAAGGGAACAGCAGTGCTGCTTTGGGAAGTCGTGGGAGGGGATGATGGCGGATTCATTCCTCCGCTGACCACATGACGTAAGCAAGCATGTCCTGGAATTGGTGCAGAATCCTACTTTGTCATCATTGTTCCCTTGT
>NW_022107431.1:42677084-42684667 GCF_000313985.2 Echinops telfairi | reverse complement strand
CTTTTGGCTTTTCTACTTTCTAACGTCACCTCTTGAACTTCAAATGTAAAATGTAAATGTCAGAAAAGGGGCGGGGAGGATATAACATAAAAAGGGCAGACCTTTTCATTGGTGCAAACCCTTTGGGGCATGCTATTCTCCAATCAGCATCAGCCAGTGCCTTGAAAGTTTTCTTTCACCAAATTCCATAAAGAAAATATTTTTAAGATGAGTCCTGCTCATACTTTATGCATACATTCACATTTTTTAACTAAAAATGTTTTTTAGTGACTTCTATGTACCAAACACTTCCATGGAGTCAGAACACTGGTCTAGGTTCAGTGAATTATCCTCAAAAAACTGGTATCATGAAATTCCTAGGGCATTATTTTCTCCGGTCTACATTTGACTTCAGTTTTGAGCTATGAGAATGAGCTGTATAAATTTGGGTCGATAGTAAGCAGATGAACTGTGTCGTTTACATCCTCAAGCCATGAAAAGCTTGCTGGCACTGTGATTCTTGCTCTCTCCACCCAATTCCTTTACAGGCTGTGAGTGGAATTGACACTCAAATAATTTACCATAAAGACGAAAGCGAGAACCTCCTCAATCAAGCAAGAGAGCTGCAAGCAAGGGCAGATTCAAGTACGTATCTTTGCTTTTCTCTCCTCCTACTAGTTTATAGCTGTGGCTATATTCACACTGCCATCCAAAAAGTATTTCTACATAAAGACTGAGATTTCAAAAGCCTATGGATATAAGAATAGGTGGCATTATAACTGAATAATATGTTATTAGTTTCTGTTCAAGGAGCTCTGGTGATGCAATGGTTAGGCACCAGGTTAAGGCTGGTGATTTATATCCACCTGCTACTTCCAAGATTTACAGCCTTGGAAGCCCTGTGGTCTGTTCTGCTTTGTCCAAGGCTGCTATGATTTGGGAGTGAATTGATAGCAATGTGCTTGGTCTGATCTTGGTTTCTAGTCTAAGTCAAGGTACTATAGCACAAATATTGGATACTTTAAACTAAATTGTGGTTTTAAAAAAAGCTTGTGCAATAAAATACCAAAGCCCATAAGTATACACTCGCTGACACACAACAACCCCATAGGACCGGGTAGACCTGCCCCTGTGGGTTTCCTTTCTTTAAGGGATAGAAACCTCATCTTCCTTCTGTGACTCAACTAGGGGTTTCAAACGGTTGACAGCCCAACCCATAACCCACTATGCCATAGAGCTCCATATAAACATATGGAAATATATAATTCTGTATATGGTAAAATAGGCTAATTATTAAAAATGTACCATAAATACAAATTTTCAGGGAACTAAAATAGACCCTGGCTGTGGTTACCATCAAGTCATGTCTGACTCAGGAGCTCATGTCTGCAGAGTACATTGTCAAGGCTTTGGGAACTCTGCTGAACATAGATTCATCTTTCTTGGACAATTCGGGGAGGCCCTTCAGATTGTTTAGAATCAGGAGATCGGCCATCACTATAAACTTAAGTGAGGATAACAGATATCACAAAACCTGTACACCATGTACTGGAATTAGAACAAGATTAATGCTCTTATGGAAAGCAGCATTTCCAAAGGTTAGAGTATGCAAACTATGACTAGCTTTCGGAAGAATGAGAAGAATTCCAGAATACTCCCTTGAGCTCCTGCAGAAAGGAATGCTGCATGTTTTAAAATCAGAAAAGGTGTGCAGCAGGGCGGTATCCTCTCACCATGCTTATGCAATCTGTATGCTGAGCCAATCCAGAAGCTGGATGATAAGAAGAAGGAAGCGGCATCCGGATTGGAGGAAAGTCTAGTAACATCCTGCAATATGCAGATGACACAACCTTGCTCGCTGAAAGGGAGAAAGACTTGAAGCACTTGCTGATAAAGATAAAGAAGACCCAAACCTTTACAACTGGATCAATAGGTAGCACCACCGGGTACACTAACTCAGAGTGAATTGCTTGATGTTCGCCTAGCAGGAAAAATGCGAACTGCCAAAGCTCCACTCTGCCCAGCGCAATTCCAGTTTATTTGTGGGACCCCCTCCTATGCATGTGTCAGGAGAGACCAGTCCCTGGAGAAGGACAGCATGCTTGGTAAAGTGCAGGGGCAGCAAAGAGGAGGAAGGCCTGCCACAAAACGAATTGCCACCGTGGTAGCAACAATGGACTAAGCATAGGAACAATTGTGACTGCGCGCAGGACTGCCTTTTGTTCTGCTTTGCATAGGGTTGTTCTTGGTCAGAACCCACTCCACGGTACCTAACAACAACAGTTGTGAGCATTTGCCAAACCAACCACACCTGACAGAGTGGGACAGGGAATGGGGGTGATGGGGAGATAGAATTATTTTAGTCAACTTATCGAATTGCTCTTAAAAAAAATAATTGAATGGATCAAAATTTTCACTAATTACAGAGGTAGTAAACTCAGGATATTTGAGCATTATCAAATAAAATTGGAAATTCATTATCTAGATGTTAACTTCTAACTACCATCTGAATACAAAGGCAAAATTCAATGAATCTCGGGTCTGAATTTGCATTTCTGTAAGAGCTACTGTACATGAAACCTACATGAATTTTGCTTTTCACATATAGAACATGAACTACTTAATCACAATAAAGCAATTATCGCTTTAAGGGTTCTGGGTAAACAAAGGTAAACACACAGCTATTCAGTTTCCCTAATCTAAATAATTTCAAAACTCTAATCAATGCATTATATAACTCTAACCATAAAGTATTCAGAAAATAATGAGAATTTTAGTAACTAATTACAATGCTGATTATAAAAATATTTATTTAAATATATTTAAATAAATGTTGTCATCTCTATGTATTGCTTTTGCTTCTTGTGTTGTAAAGATCAAAATATGAGCATCCTCATGATGCAGTGGTTGAAATATTTTATTCTCTTGGATGATTGGCAATATATTTCCTCAACCCTGCCATTATTGAGTTATAAGAAAAAATGAAAGCATCTTTTCTCTTCTGGAAATAGCATCTCCTATGTACCGCATTTCATGGCCAGATCGATCTCCCTGCATCAGCCTCTTTGAGTAGCGCAGGTCTGGTCACCTGTTTCATCACCTTGCTTGGTTCCATCCTTCCATTTTATGAAAGGGGCAGAAACTGACATTGTGACACAGTGTGGCTCAGAAATGTATAGGACTACTTCCTTTAATACCCCCCCAAAATCAAACTCACTGTCAACAGTCCATGCTGACTCACAGTGAGTCCTTGTGGGTCTCTGAGACCGTACTGTTTCCGGGAGTAGAAAGCCATCTTTCTCCCTCGAAGCTGCTGCTGGTTTCAAACTGCTGACCATGCGATTGCAGCCTAACACATAACCACTACACAACTAGGGCTCCTTTAAGACACACTTCCCCCCTCCCTGCGCCCCCCGCCCCAGGGAACTAGCAATATGTTAATTAATACGGTTCTGTTTTCTTTACCTGGGGACTGATGGCATTTTGTGTTCAAGAGCTACACTTAGAAATCATAGAAAAGTTGTGCCTTGTCTATGTGTATGTTCAGCATCAATCAAACTGCCACCGAGATGATTGATAAAAGCGAATCATTCTTATATAGCCATCAGTGTGTGTGAGTGTATATGTATATGTTTATATGTGTACATATATTTATATATATAAAAGCAAAGGCCTGTAGATTTTAGCTCTGTATTATTTGTGCTGGTAGGCGCTGCTGGTTGCAGCAGTGCTGTATCCTTTCCAGTCAAGACAGTCAGCTGTGGCCTCTATCCCCATTATAAACCACTGTACAGGACCCAAGTCGGTCTCAGCCAGTGTTGCACATTTTCGGCAACCTTGTCCCTCTTGTTCTGAGTACGCTTTTGCAGACGTAGCGATCTATGTTCAGAGTATTCCAAATAGTGAAGAGGATTCCGTAGTACAAATCAGAATTTTTCTTGTTGAGACAGACTTAGCCCATCTGCTACTTTTTGTCTCTCGTCACACCCACAGGCAACGCTGAGGCGGTAGCTGACACCAGCAGGCGAGTGGACGGAGCCCTGGCCAGGAAGAATGCCCTGAAAAGCAAATTGGATGATGCCATTGAGCGCCTGCAAGCAGCCGGAAGAGGTAAGGAGCCAAATAGAACTTCTGTGTGCTCACTGGGGTGTAACATCAGTATTGGAGATTAGGTTCATTCCAGAATTTACCTGGCACTCTTTATAAATAGATCATATTTCTGGTTATAAAAGAAAATTATGCTCATTACCAAAATAAAGTTTTACTAGAGAGTAAGAAGAAAAAATAGTTTTATGTGACCACACTACCTCAGAATAGCAATTAATAAATTATGTGAGCATTTTCTTTTGATCTTTCGTGTGTGTGTGTGTGTGTGTGTGTGTGTGTGTGTGTGTATGAGAGAGAGAGAGAGAATGGAATCATGCTATTTATCCTGTTGGATAACCTGTTTTCTTTTAAGCTTCTCTCCTTATTAACAAATTTGCCCTAATTCAGTTATTGTGTTTCTCTGGCCCCAACTGCAAGCAGGGCCCCTCTCTTCTACCAACTCCATTCTGATCTTGCCAACAGGGAGATCAAGGAGCCCATCTAGGACCGCGTGTTAGCTTAGATGTGATTGGAAGTAGATGGGCCTTCCGCAGCATAGCACAAACTAAAACCCTCCTGCTGACGATCCAACCAGCTAACACACTCAGCTGCCAACCACACGGTGGGAGGTTCGAGTCCACCTGGGGGCACTTTGAAAGAAAGGCTTCTTGTGATCACCTGCCGAGTGAACGAGCCCTTGAAAATCTCGGGAGCACAGCCCCAACTTTGACTCGGACATGTATGGGGGTCAACATCCGTGGGAGCAGCTTGGTGGCCACTGGTAGATTCTGTTTTCACTCAAAAGAAGTAAGGCCTAGCTGTCATTGGGTCCATTCCAACTCATAATGACCCCTGTAGGCCCCCAAAACTGAAATAAATCTTTATGGGAGCAGATTGCCTCATCTTTTCTCATGAAGTGACTGGTGGATTTGAACTGCCTCCCTTGCTATTAACAATCCAGTGCTTAAACGACATCACCACCAGGGCTCCTTAATCATAGTAACAGTACTTTATACGATGCCAAAGTTCTGCCCCGGAGAGTACCATCCACTGATCATCCTCATCATCAGTATCACCAGGGCTGCCATGCACTCACTCTCACTACATGCCCAGCACTGTGCTAAGTGTTTTGCCCGCACCGCCTCATGGATGGGCAGTATCACTATTGCTTCTAGGCCAATGTTTGCCCCAAGGTTTGTCAAGGTTAGGGGATTTCTCCCAAAAGACACAGCTAGGGAGTAAGAAGCACAGCTGGGATTCTAACTCAAAATCATCAGAGTTCAGAACTAAAGATACAATGAAACGTAGCTCCACTTGAAAATGTTTAACAGTCTCAATCAAGATTTTTTTTTAATTTCCAAGCAGGACTAATTGAGAGATTTTTATTGCAGGAGTCATACATGACCATTATAAAATAATTAGAAGCTGCCGATAAGAAAAACAATTCTTTAAATCCAGTTATAAACCAGTCACTTAGAAAACCTTTTTGTGAACATGGCTTATTTTTATTGTAAATGTCTAACTTTTTAAGTAAATTTTCATGTCATCTACTCTTGTATATACAGTTGCTTTTTGTTTTCAAAAGCACCTTTCCTTAATAATTTACTTCTGCACCATAGCATTGCTCTGATAGCAAGTATGTCCCACGAGAATACGTTTTACATAAAGGAAAGTGATATTTACATGAATTTCAAACAAGAACACCTCAAGTTAACATCTCATAGGCATTTGCTGCAAACTCTCTCACCAGAATTCTAATCTGAGGAGATAATAACTATTCAATTTTTTAAAATTTACCTCTTAATTTGAAAATGTGTTCAGTAAGCCACGTGGCTTTAATGAGACTTTAGTACTTCCCAGGCTCACTTATTTATTTATTTATTTAGTTATTTTTAAACAACAAAGGAAGTCAAGATCAACAAAACAATAACAACAGCAAAAAGCAAGAACAAAACAATATCAAAAAGAAAGCCACTGACAAAAATGGAAAAGCTTATAAATAGCTCAAGGTCTATTCGTCAGCCTTTACAAGTGGTTTGCAGTCGAGTCTGATGGGGTGCCACACTCTGCCTCCCACATCTATTTTTGGTATTCCCCGGGGATTTCATCGCTCTGCTCCCCTGCTGCTCTGCTGCATGCCCTCAGTGTCTCGCCGCAGCGTGATGGGGCCAGACCGTGCACTATTCCCACACTGGGTCTCCAGTGCTATCCCTGTGGCATCGTGGATCAGTGAGGGACGCCATGTCCCATGGTGGGGCCGGCCCTACAGACCTCCCAGTGCATTGCCTGCTCCAAGCAGGAACATCGATCGTCCTTGGGGCTTGGAGGGCCAGGATGCCCTCCCCTCCCCTCCCCTCCCTCTCCATCCCATTGTGTTTCTCCCGTGTGCTCTAATCTGACGCGCCCCTCTCCCCAAACTGTAGCCCCAGTGCTGTCCTCTGAAGTGCATTCTTTTGAAGGGAGAAGGGGTGTCCACATAGTCGGGATTGGAGCCGGCCCAGGCTCACTTATGAATACTACTTATAATATTTTTGAACATTGAAATTGTATCATAATTGACATAAAATTAAAGATATTAATTTTGCTTAAAAACCCAAAACTTAATGTCTATTTATCTTGGTGATTACATAGGCATTCATGCTTCCCGACAAATGTCCCAATTTTCTGCAAAATGACCCCCTTGTGTTCTGTGTAAAGGTGATGCTCACCAGCGGCTGGATGAGTCCAAGAAAAGCACAGCAGGAATTAACAAGACAACGATGGAGCTCCAACAGGCCACCACAGCGATGGCTCGCAATGTAACCACCTGGTCCCAGAACCTTCACATGTTTGACTCTTCTGCTTACAGCACTGCAGTGGACTCTGCTAGAGATGCAGGTACCACTCAGAAGCTGCACGCGTTAGATCCAGCTCAGGAATTGGTCATGAAACTCTTCAATCTTTTGTTAAGAAGTCTTTTTTTTTTTAATTTGGGTTTTGTATTGTAAAAGTTCATTTTAGATAAGAAAATAATATTTTTGCTTCAATTTATCTAGCAGAAGTAAATGAAAGTATCTTTCATATACACTATATAGATTGATTAAAAAGATCCTTATTTCTATATGAGATAATAGTAGCAATTATTTTTATCAATATGATGAATAGTGATCCTTTGGGAAAGAAGGTAAATTGAATGTTAGTATAAATAACCTTAACAGAGTATTATTAATGTTAAGGGGCTGAGGGAGTATCCTAAACTACATTGCCTTTGTTGTTGATGGAGTCTGTTCTAACCCATAGCAACCCTTACCTGAGTAAAACCGGTTATTTTATTACCAAGTAGAGAATATGGCCAAACTTAACCCTAGTCTCCCATTCAGAACATTTTGTCAGCTAACTGGAACATATAATTTTTTGTTTAATCATTTTATTTAAGCTCGTACAACTCTTATCACAATCCATACATACATCCATTGTGTCAAGCACATTTGTACATTTGTTGCCACCATCATTCCCAAAACATTTGCTTTCTACTTGAA
>NW_022107431.1:42673055-42674908 GCF_000313985.2 Echinops telfairi | reverse complement strand
CTTAGCATAATTTCCTCCAGTTCTTCCCATGCGGCGATGTGCTTCATGCGTTCATCACTGCTTTTTACTGATGTATAATACTCCATTGGGAACATACAAATTTATAGCAAGAAAAAAATTAATATTTTATGTCTACCTAATGCATGTACGTATAACTATTTACAGTCATATATAACCCCCAAATATTTTTTTGGAAATTCTCTTTTTCTTCACCCCCACGTTTTTATTGAGGCTCTCCATGTAACATCTAAATATCAATGCCTCGGTTAGCGCTCGAGTCTACAGTGTATCAGTGTGGTTTCAGAGACCCTGTTACTTCAGTTCCATCTAAACTGTTTAAGAACCAACAGCTGAAACGACAGCTGACGTTCTGCACTCGGAATGGTATGCCAAGTCACAAGTGCCTGCACTCATGGCATGGATATAGTCTTAAATACATCTTTCAAGTGTCTGCACATGAGTTCTACCATGTCACCATGTAACTTAATTGTGCTTAAAAATATATCTTTAATAGATTTGCCTATATGATAGGTATTTGATTGGTGTTCTTTTCCACATACGTGTTACATATCAAAAAAAAAGTCTGTCTGACCTACTCTGGCACCATAGACCTTTTGTGTTAGCACAGCTGCTGTCCTTCTGGATGTGACCTTGTGTCTTCCATCCAGCGCCACCTCTGCGTGGACAGTCGCAGCAGCTATGGGGACTGTGACTGGGCATCCTAGAAAGCTACCTCTCCATACCCGTTACCAAGTCTCCAACTGACTTGCCATCTCCCTTAGACCTTGTGCTGTCTGGCTGAAGGAATAAGTAACTGTACATTCATCATGAGTCCTGCCCTTGAGAAATGTGCGTTGTGAGTCAGCTTCATTGGCATATAGTTTGTAGTTCAGTATGTATTATACATGCCCCAAACGTGGCTTTACCTATGATTTTCATAAGATAAAAAAATCAGCATTTGTCCTTTAAGATATGACCATGTGCTTCTTGTTATTTCACCTGACCACTGAAATATCTCTAATGCTGAGATAGTAACTCAAGTGATGTCTTTTTAAAACTCTAGTAAGAAATCTGACGGAGGTTGTCCCTCAGCTCCTGGACCAGCTTCGTACAGTAGAGCAGAAGCGGCCTGCAAGCAATGTTTCTGCCAGCATCCGGAGGATCAGAGAGCTGATTGCTCAGACCAGAAGTGTGGCCAGCAAGGTAACTGATGAACGGAGCCCTCACTCACTCTCCTTGATGATGACAATGTGGAGCCAAGCTCCAGCTCCGTGGGCAGCTTCCAACATTCAGAAGCTTTCTACTCTGTCGTTCAGCTTGATCATTCTCAGCCCTTGCTCTTCCTTAGAACCACATGAGGAACTTCGGGAAAATGAACCAATTCCTGCCCCTAACCTCAAAGCCAAGAGCCCTGGTGGTGTCGTGGGTGACATGTTGGGCTGCTAACCCCAGGGTCAGTAGTTCAAACCCACCAGCAACTTCACAGGAGGAAGTTAAGGCTGTCTGCTCCAGAAAAGATTTACAGCCTCGAAAATCCAAAGGAGCAGTTATACTCTGCTTTCCGGATCCCTAAGAGTGCAACAAGGACACATCTGACCTCCTCTGGCTTCCCTATGGCCACCAGGCGGCAATCAGACATGGCTCCATGCCCATCCTCCTTTACCTATTCTGATACCAACAGCCCTTCCCACAGGACTCTGTGTCCATCTGTGTTCAGGCATGCATTGCAATGGTCACATAGAACTCACAGACCATGCCCACAGTTAAGGGGGTTCATTAGGGAAGTTAATAGGTTGCCACAGTCAGGATCAGCAAACAATTAGGATGCCGTCACTGGTCCACAGCAACACTGC
>NW_022107431.1:42670076-42672314 GCF_000313985.2 Echinops telfairi | reverse complement strand
GTTTGAAACCAGCCCCTTCTGTGTAGGTGACAGATCAGAGTGACGGTATCAGAGATCCGCAGGGGTCGCTCTGCCCTGTCCTGTAGGGTCGATATGAGTCAGAATTAACTTGCTGGTGACGAGAAGAAGAGAGAGCAACTGAGGTCAGGACTTCACCCTACCTTCATCCTGTAACAGAAACCCGCTCCAAAGTGGGAGCTAGCCACAGGCATATAGTCCAGAATTACAAGGATGCACCACATAAGGACTTAGGGCAAGAAGGGCTGTATTGCCTATATCTTGATACTTATACAATCTAAAAGCTGAGCAAGAATCAAAGAAGCTGGATTAAATGAAGAATAATGTGGTACCAGGATTGGAAGCAGGCTTATAACAACCTGAGCTATGCAGAGGACACAACCTTGCTTTCCAAAAGTGAGGACTTGAAGCATTTGTTGATGAATATCAAGGACTGCAGCCTTCAGAATGGATTACAGCTGGTGGCTTTGAATGGCCGACCTTGTGCTTCAGTTCAATGCTTACCCAATAGAGCCACCAGGGCTCCTTAACAAAGCTAAAACAGCAACAACAAAAAATCAAGGAAAACCAACACCAACAAAGAAGTCAATTCATTCTTTTATTATCATCATTTTAATAGAAGTTTTATTTTGAAATTACCATATAGATAACTTGTCCATCTGTCCCAACTCTTCAAGAAATCCTCTGGTATAAAGTCTATTATGTAATGGTTTTACTGACCATGCTGCAGACTTGACTGAGGCCTAGAATCACAGAACAGCTAAGCTGTGTACAGAGAACAGGTCAGCGGCAGCAGAGAGTCGGCATGACCAGTTAACGTCTTCCACTGTGGCAAACCAGGGCTGTTCTTGGGATCACAAAATTGCTGTTTATTCTTACTCTTGAATCGACGTTGGCACCCTTTTATCACTTTCTTTCACTCCACTTTACATTTTCACTATTGTCTATAATCTGCCTTAAATCCTGTCTCCCACAAGGCCCAGGTAAACATATACAGGTGTAGAGGAGGGCAGCTCAGAGACTTTCTGAGACCGGAGGCATGCCCAGCTAGAACAGCAGGAAAGCTGGGGGATTTACACAATAGACTCATTTATGTAAGGCACGATTAATGAAAGCATTTTGAAACTCTAGATTCAAGTCTCTATGATGTTCGATGGTCAGTCGGCCGTTGAAGTCCACCCCAAAGCCAGCGTGGATGACTTAAAGACCTTCACCTCCCTGAGTCTGTACATGAAGCCTCATGGGAAGCAACCAGACCAGAGTGCGACTGCCGATCAGTTTATCCTGTACCTTGGGAGCAAAAGCGTAAGTGCTTGTGATTTTGAAAAACAGGGCAGGGCTTTTAAAAGAGAAAATAGTTTCTTTGTTCTTTCCTTTGTTCTTCTGTACAAACAAAATTCCCACGCTGTTAGGTTAAAATGACAAATTACTTGGATGGCAGTCCGATGACTCAAGGGCAGTGCAGCCCTTCTTTCTGTGGGATAATCCCTGGAGGTTCTTCGTATCTCCAGCCATACTGTGAACGCTGAGTCTGAGCATAGCATTTCAGCGACTCTCGGGATTGCTTGTCATGTCCCCTGTCTGAAGATACATAACCAGGGATTGGCAAGACAGCTCTAACCTATGGCGACCCCAGGGGTGTGACAGAAGTGAACTGCTCCATAGCATGTTCAGAGGTTGATTCATTGAGAAGTCGATGCCAGATCTTTCGCCCAAGGTGTCCACGGGTGGACTCGAGCCTCCAAGTTTTCAGTTTGGCCCCCAGCCATGTTGACCATAGGCAGTGTCCAAGGATTCCAGAAGTTGCATAGGGTATGGCGTTGCCAGGCAACATCATAACCCTGAGTGACCAGTGCCCAGGCCTCTCAGCCATCTATTTCCCACAGCTCTGTAGTTGGCTTGGGTCCAGCCCGCACATTCGAGCAAACAGAGGAGGCAGCGTATGCTGATGCAGCCACAGTGAGGCTCTGAAGGGGGGGTCACTGCCCAAAGAGGCCAGGGGCCCCTTTTCTACAGTTAAGCATTTAGATTGCCGAATGGCCTTTAAATAAATGAGGATAAAAGATTGTGTTCACGATGAAGTTATTTAAGTAATTTCGTCACATTTTTTCAGGCCAAGAAAGAATATATGGGTCTTGCAATCAAAAATGATAACCTGATGTACATTTACAATTTGGGGGCTAAGGATGTGGAGATTCCCCTGGACTCCAAGCCAATCAG
>NW_022107431.1:42661253-42667241 GCF_000313985.2 Echinops telfairi | reverse complement strand
GGGTGGGTTAGTGACCCCAAAAACTCCATATATTCTATAAATGACCTGGTGAATAAAGAGTGTAAATCATTTCTCTTCACAGGATAGGAAAACATGGGAAGGTATTTTTAACAGTCCCAAGTCTGAGTAGCACAGCAGAAGAGAAGTTCATTAAAAAGGGGGAGTTTGCAGGCGACGACTCCTTGCTGGACCTGGACCCAGAGGACACGGTGTTGTACGTTGGTGGGGTACCTTCCAACTTCAAGGTAAGGTGCCCAGCTAGAGTTGGATCTATTACAGATCTGCCTGATCACTGGTATAAATTCTTGACCTAATGTAATGGCATAAAAAGCCAATTATCACTTTAAGAACACACGTATTTCGGTAGTTGGTAGAACTGAAGACAGACAATAAATCTGCCGTATGAATGCTGTCTCTACCACCTGCTTTTTCAGATGTCAAAGGCATTCATTTGATTGCTAGCACGTTAGGCTCACTTCATTTCCTTCTGACGCATGAATTCATATAGCATTCACCTGCTGTAGGCATATCTGTACTTCCAAGTGTCCCCACAATTTGGATCTAGTCTTCATTCAGCTTTTGAGATTGCGGTTTCAAAGAATCCAATCTTCTTAGCTAACACAGGCATGAAAGAATATGTAAGGGATCAGAAGTGTGAAATTTGGGGAGTATGACAGCTTATGAAGCCCAAGGAACAGATATTCACATTTCTGAATTTTAATTTTGTCTCCAAAACTTGAACAGAAGGATAAAATAAGCATTTGCCCACTGAGATGAGATTCTTAGACCAAATACACATCACTAGGTTGTTTGTTTCTCTGGCCAAAAGATTTCTTACTGAGTAATGGAGCTGCCACGAGATTTTAGCCTGGGCCATCTTTCAGAACAGCATGTTGCATTAGCTTATTCCCTACATTGTAAAGAAGTTCTCGTTTGTTTTTATTAAAATTACTTCTTCATAAGCAGCGTACTAGTTCCAATGCTCAGTGACTTGTGCAATGGCCCTTTATTCTTATTCTTTGGATGTTATAAATTTCTATTAGATAATGTTCCTCATTTTTCCAAATTTATTTTGATACTCACATGACTTTATATCTCTTAGTGCCCAGCCCGAATCTAAATGCCCTCATCATGCCAGATATTCTTCTCTATTGTTTCTCCAGCTGCAAAGTATCTATTTTGTCTTGGGTATGCTAGAAAAAGGATCCTGAGACTAGGTTTGCCTCCCAGTTCCACTGCTCCATCATTGGGACCTTAAATAGTCTATCACCTTCTGCATCTCGGTTTTCTCACTTGTAAAGAATCAGTGTGACACTCAACCCAAGTGCAAGAGCTCTCAGAAGTGCTGTGTGACCTATAAAGCACTATCTAAATTTATTTATTGATGTGTTGCCTCATTATAAAAGAGATGTAAAATAGTTTACAAAAATACATACAATGAAAAACTTTTAAGAGAAAAAGCAATACAGAGAAATTTTCCCCAAAAGGACATATATAATTAATTCAATATTGGGATAAGGTCCAACCAACCTGCTTAAGGTACCACAGATTAAGATCTAAACTTTCCAGCATCTAATGCATTTGGTGAGAACGCCAAAAAATCTCAGTAGATGCATATGTACCCAGGACCTAAAGTGTATGTTTCCTGTGGTTGTTTAAGTAGAAGACACCAGATGACATGGTGGACACCAGCTTTTAAAGTGAGTTTTATAAGTATTTCTAAAGACAGCCCTTCCTGAAGCAATGATACTTGAAAATTTGTAAAGGCAACTCTCGCTACAGTTACACAGCTTTTTACAAAAAGCAAGATTAGTGACTGAGGACTTTGTGTTCAGAGCTTCAGAAATATTTTCTTCAGCCAAGCTTCAAATTGGGGGGAAGTGAGTGAGTTCATGGCTCTTCTGCCAGGCAGGTCAGCCCACAGTGTGTGTTTTCTATGTTGCTGTCTTGGTGCATAGCCAGGTGTTTTATTGACCTGTAAACTAAATGAATGTAAAGCACCTTTCTTTGTTTTCATTTATCCTTACTATTTTGGCATCAGGACCAGATATGCAACAAATATTCCAAGCACGAACTTCCCTAGTTCGATATAGAGTTGGGTAATGTTTTTTCCTCTTATTGAAGATAACAGTGATACTAACTTTCTAATAATTCCAAGCAGACATTTTGCATACAACAGCATATAGTTACTGTATCACTAGATTGTTTTAGGGTTTACACTTGTGTAAAGTACTCCCTGTAAATGTAGATGACTAAAGTAGAGAAGGGGAAAGAAAATGAAATACTAGTAAAATCTGAAGCACACCCTAGAATGATAATGATACCTGTCTATTTTAAGTAAGATTTTGTCCCCCAATGGATCAAAATTCACACATTGCTTCAAAGTGCCTATGCATGGAATGAGGTCTATTTCCCTGCCTTCTGGTCTTAGACTGGGCGCCGGGAGAGTGCAAAGGAAACGGTTACAGAGTGCGAGCCTACAGAGCGAGAACTTTGCTCTCATGAGTCCAGCGCTTCTGTCTGTGAAATCTGATCCCAAAGAGCGAGTGTCGCTCTGGAAGATTCACATATGAGCAGAAATTGAGGGCAGGGAGATGAAGGAAAGGCTCAAGCAGACGGGGAATCAATCCACTGAGGATTTCCATTCCAGGACTACTATTTGTTTATTATGGATTCATTGTGGAACCTCTCTGAGACTCTCCCTCTGGACACAAGAACAGGAATACGTGCCTCACGGGGATAGTGTGAAGGGTGATTTAGGTATAAATCCCACAGTTTTTTTGGTTTTTGCATAGCTGACAAAACATTGTATATCTAAATGAGTTAGCATAGAACAGACACGGATCTAGAATGATCTTGATGTGGCTTGGTGCTTCCCCTTGATTGGCTCGTTGCATTGCCTAATCTGCACCCCCGGAGTGGGTGGTGATCAGGGGGTGATTGACTGCTTTCTTTGTTGCCCAGCTCCCTGCTAGCTTAAACCTGCCTGGCTTTGTGGGCTGCCTGGAATTGGCCACTTTGAATAATGATGTGATCAGCTTATACAACTTTAAGCACATCTATAATATGGACCCATCCAAGTCAGTGCCCTGCGCCAGGTAAGTGATGATTAAGAAGGCTGAAGACTTTAATGAGCGAGAGCATTGGATGGGACAGGTGTGGATCGATGCTCACGCTCTCCGTCTTTTCTTTGGCAACAGGAGTTTATAAACTGCATCATAGGCATGCCTGTAAAACACACTCTTCCGACTTTAAAAAAGCATGTGTATGGGTAAACAACTTGTTACAACTTTGGGATAGGATTCCAGAGATTGCTAATTTGCTAGAGTCTTCTGTTGTTTTAACATAGAGGACAGAGAAATATCCAGTAAGAATTCATTTGACTCAGCTACAAATGCTTCTTGTCGCTCACATGCTGCCAGGACCTCGTGTCATGGCAAAGAGCATGAGACTGGGCTCAGAACATCACCAAGGCTGAAGCGTCCCAGTGACCCTTGCATTTCCATTTCAGAGATAAGCTGGCCTTCACTCAAAGCCGGGCTGCCAGCTACTTCTTCGACGGCTCTAGCTACGCTGTGGTGAGGGACATCACAAAGAGAGGCAAGTTTGGTCAGGTCACTCGCTTTGACATAGAAGTGCGGACACCGGCCGATAACAGCCTTGTGCTCCTGATGGTCAACGGGGTGAGTCAAAAGAAAATCCTGCCTCTTTGCCCCATTATATAGTTCCTCTACCTTCTGCTTCCAGGAACCTGCCCAGGCCAAGTGTACCAGGGCATCCAACCGAGGTCCCAGGTTAAAAAGCGCAAAATCAGATTGCCCCTGGGGAAGGGATGACAGCAGCCAATAAAAATAGCCTAAAATGCATATTCTGTGCACTGCACTTTTGGACAAGTATTAAATATGTCCTTTAATAAATGAAGAGAACCTCAGGGAAAACCAGCTCTAAGATCTAGTGAACTGTACATCTGTAGAAATTTAGCCCTGATCGGCTGACTTTTTAAATCAGGTACCCACATCAGTTAAAAAATGAATTTGGAAAAAATAAATAAATTTGCATGTTTATTTTACACGAACTTGTTTATGTATATTTCATATATATTTTTACTGCAAAAAAATTCAAAACTAGATATAAAAGTAATTTTATAAAGAAGAAATGAATACGTTCTAACTTAATTTTATGTATTAGTAACTGTGTTAGACAGGGTTCTTTAGAGAGATAAAACCAAATTGCTGATAATTCAATATATTTATTTATAAAGATAATTAGATATATAACAAGGAATGAACTGTTAAATCATATACAGTTAAATATATAATACAAGAAAGAAACAGTTAAATTATAAAGCACTACAAATGGCTCAATTCAACTCACTGCCGTGAGAGAGATGTGAGAGACTAGCAGTCCTTCCAGTCCAATCTGCTGCCAGATCTTCCTCTATTTATAGAGAGAGCTAGGCTATGTCAGCACAGCAGCCAATCAGAAGGCAGGTCGCCAACTGCCAGCCAGGTCACCAATTGCCAGTCCTCAGCTCCAGCGATCTCTTAAAGGGACCTCACCTTACAGCGACACAGTCCACAGGCTAGGCGTCCCACAGGTAGTGTAGCCTTTAAATTGAGGCACAGGACAAGCAAGGCAGCCACACACTGGTCCGATGATCAAAGAGCGAGAGACAAGAAAGGCGAGACTCACCAAGCCATTTATCTCTCTGTCCTTCAGTTAATCCCACTTGTGTTTATCGGCCAGGCTGGCACAATAAACTATCTCAGTAACAATGAAAACATTTGCCCTTACTAAAAAGTATTAATAACAGTCGCATTAGTGAAAGCAATGCAATCAATATGCTGAGCTTTTTCGAAAATATTTGTAAGTACATTGTAGTTATTCAATTTATTGCAATATGTGGTTTGTTGGATTTCATAACTGGAAAAAATACCTCATAAAAATAGAAGTTTCTTTTTAAACAACAAAAAAGGTTTTTAAAAATAGATATACATAGATCATTGGCTCTCTTCCTAGATTTTTAGACCTTCCTTTTTTTTGAGACCATTTTCAGTCTCATTAATCAACTGTTGTTAAGCGCCATTGAATCTTTTCTGGCTCATAGCAGCCATAGTCGTTCCTATGTTTGAGCCCATCATTGCCGCCACTGGGTCAGTCCCTTGGGGGTCTTCCCTTCTTACACTGACCCTACATTTTCCTAAGCTCCTTTCCTTTCTCCGGGGACTTGTCCGTCATGGCAGCATGGCCAAAGTATGTGAGACGACGACGAGTCTCGCCATCCTCAGTTCCAAGCAGCATCTGGCCATCCTTCATCTAAGAAAGATCTGGTTGTTCTCGAGACAGTTGATGATACATCTAATACTCTTCGTCGAGAACAAAGCCCAAAGCCATCAAATCTTCTTCATTCTTCCCTAGTTGTTATCCAGATTACACATGGATATGAGACAACTGAAAATACCATCGCTTAGGTCAGGCCCTCAAAGCAAGGCCCTTGCTTTCTTTTTTAACACTTGAAAGCATCTGTAGCAGATTCCCCTATTCAATACATCGTGTCACTTCTTGATTGCTGTTTCTAAGAATACTGATTTTAGATCCAAGTAAAATCAATTCCTTGACAGCTTCGATCTAGTCTTTGTTTACCGGTGTGTTGCTTATTGGCCCAGTTGTGAGGATTTTTGTTTGTTTTCATGTTGAAATGTAATCCGCACTGAAGGCTGCATGCAGTCTCTGATATTCCTCACTAAGTGCTTCAAATCCTCGTCACTTTCAGCAAGCGAGATTGTGTGGTGTGCATGTCACAGGGTGTGAATGAGTCTTCCTTCTATCCGCATGCTGCCTGCATCTTCATGTTGCCAAGCTTCTCACATTCTTTGCTTGACATACAGATTGAATGAGTATGTTGAAAGGATACAACCCCAGCATAAGGTGACCAGACGACCCGCTTTTGGCGGGACAGTAAGTATGTTGAAAGGATACAACCCCAGC
>NW_022107431.1:42656680-42660932 GCF_000313985.2 Echinops telfairi | reverse complement strand
TAAGTGATCTGTAATTTCCATTCTTCCAAAGGTATCCATAGCTTGTTATGATGCACACAATTGAGTACCTGTGTGTCATAAATAAAGCACAGGTAGGCTCTGTTTCCGCTTTATGCAGACCACAGTATGAAGAGCAACTTTATGTGGAGAAGGCAACTCTTCCCCGGGCATATTTTGCACGCCTTTCACTGTGAAGGGCCAACCTTACAGCACCATACCAAACAGTGTCCCGGTGCTAGTCATAAGGTTTTCACGGCTCAATCATTTTTAGAAGGAGAGTTTCAAGAACATTTTCCTAGTGTTAGTCTGGAAGCTCTGCTGAAACCTATCTGTCCATGGGAGACCCTGGTAGTATTTGAAAAACCAGTGGCATAGCTTCCAGCATCACTCACTGAAACTTGCCCTCACGTCAATTCTGACTCACAACAACACCCTAGAACAGGATAGATCTGCTCCCCACCCCCATCCCTTTGTGGGTTTCTGAGTCTGTCACTCTTTGTGGGAGTAGAAAGCCTTATCTTTTTATGGAGAAGCATCTGATGGTTTCAAACTGCTGACCTTGTGGTTAGCAGCCCCACACATAACCACTACACCACGAGGGCTCCTTGAACCCCTCTGCGATTAGAACTCAGGAACTTCAAATTATGAGACTGACAGTAATATCAAGCTATCACAACACAAGAAACCAGCAAATGAGAAAATTAGCAAAGGTTTTATTTGAAATTTAACTGATACAGTTCCCTCTTTCCTAATGTCATTTTTGTAAGTTACTCAGAGCCTGTAATGTTGTTGTTTTTTAAGGTTGTATACTTACATTTATTTTCTTCAGCAAAATAACATTAGGAAATTTTCCAAACATCTCTTTAAAACTCATCTCCTCAGAGTGTGTGTTTCTTTTTTGTTGTTGTTATTTTTTTTATCCATTGCAAAAATAGTACCCTTGACTTATGATTACAGCATTTTTTTAAATAACTAGTAGATTTGATATTACTGAAATAACATTTGTTACCACAAATAAAAGTCAGCAAATTTAGAGAGTGGTTTTATAAAGTAAAATGTGTGCCTCTTCTTTATACTGGACTGTATTTTTAGTAATTCATAGGAAATAACCACCAACCATCTATGTATCTCAAAAGATATTTATTTCACTCAGCATCACACTAAGAAATCATTGTAAATGTGTTATCATTTGTGTCATATCACCCATAAACCCATGTAACCAAACCTCACTCACTCCCTGCCATTGAGTCCATGCTAACTCAGAGTGCCCCCCACGGGGGTTTCTGAGACTGTTTATAGGAGTCGAATGCCCAGTCTTTCTGTGGAGCAGAGATGCTGGAGATTTTGGACTGCCAACCAGGCAGATCACAACCCAATGTGTACCCTTTGCACCTCTGTGGGAACCAAGCTTACAGAGCTGTAATAGTAGACTGGAAGTGAAGAAATAGGTGAGGGGCCGCCATCAACCCTTGAGAGGAACCACCCAAGAAGTCTCACATAGTATGTGAATTCTATGAAAGACGGACATAGGGATGAAGTGAAGGCACAAGGCTAGTCCATAGATTGAACAGAAATATAGCTAATTGGCACTGAATCAACTCCAACTCATGGTAATATTATATCTCACAGAACCAAACATTGCCCCATCCCGTGCCAGCCTCATGATCACCAGCACCACAGATCTGTTTTGCACCTATTGCGCCAGTGCATTTCAACCAGGGTCTCCCTCAAACTCACTGGCCCTCTCCTTCACCAAACACTATGTCTGTCTCCCACAATGATCCCTCCTGATCATGTGGCCAAAGAAAGTAAGTCAGAAGATATGTCTTATGATCCATAAGATTGCGTGAGTTCGCCTTCAGAAGTAGATCCGCAGGCTTTCTTTCCGGTCTTTCTTAGTCTGGAAGTCCCATAGTAACCTGTTCACCTTGGTGACCCTGCTGGTATTTTGAAAAGCTAGTGGCATAGCAACACATAAGCCACTACATTACAACAACAACAAAATTACATTGAATGCGAGTACATTAAAACCACACGTTAATTTTTCTCTAGATTTTTAAAATAAGTACAAAAGGAAGTTGAAATATTCCCTTCCCATTGGGTTGCTTGCCACACTCCGAGGAGTAAGCAGTTCCACTCGTGAGATATTTTCTAAAGAACGGGTCCTTTCCCGTGACACCCAATGTTTCCATTAGGTATGTAACTGTTGATTCGTTGTAACTCTGAACTTCTAAAAACAAACAAATCTACCCATTAAATTCCTTAGTCTACAGAATTACTTTGCCTCTAGAACATCATGTGATCCCATCGCATAGTAACTTCATATTTATTAATATTGAATTCAGTGTTTCAAAACTATCCATAAATAACCTTCCTTTTGTAAAAGTATTTGTCAGTCATTTTGGGGGGAATTCTTCTCAGCGTACCGGTAAATTAGGTTTCAGTATTACTCTTTTGGGGGGAAAAATGAATACGTTTACATCTATTGGCCTACTATGATGTTTTTAAGTCCCGTAAACACAAGGCAGTAGACTACACATGATCCATTAATTTCAAGAATTTTAAAAAGTTAATTAATGTAGAGTTAAAACAATCTGTTCATTTATAGAACTTTTTAAGGCAGCTGTTTTAAAACATCCGTAAATAGTCATTCGTTATCTACACTATCAATATGAGAAATAGCCGCTCCTAGGGAAGTAGTAACACATTCCATTTCATAATAATAATTTCTTGAGATTTCCCTCATCTTTCAGTAATTGCAAGAATGAAGAACATGCTTATCTTTCAGGTTCAGTTAAATCTCCGGTTTACCAATTTCAGATGCTCACTTCTTGCTCCTCCGTCTCCACAGAGCATGTTCTTCAGCCTGGAAATGCGCAGTGGCTTCCTCCGTATCGCCTATGACTTTGGGTTCAGCAGTGGGCCTGTGCATCTTGAAGACACTTTGAAGAAAGCGAAGATTAATGATGCCAAATACCACGAGGTACCAGTGATCATAATTGTAGTTTGTTTTTGTTCTTGGAACTGCTTTCTAGTGAGGAAGTCCCATGAGGTAGACAAGATAGTAATTAAAGTGAGCATTTTCACATCTAAAGAATTACTGAAGGGAACTCAACTACTCAATCCGAGAATAACATTTGCTTAAAACAGTGGTTCTCAACCTGTGGGTTGCAACCCCTTTGGGGGTCAAACGACCCTTTCACAGGGGTCACCTAATTCAGAACAGTAGCAAAATTACCGTTATAAAGTAGCAACGAAAATAATTTGAGGTTTGGGGGTCACCACCACATGAGGAACTGTATTAAAGGGTAGTGGCATTAGGAAGCTTGAGACCCACTGCTTTAAAAGAATGGATATTTTTGTCATATGAGTGTTTAGATTAAAAGAGTCACTGGAAGATCGTTTTGAATTATTCCATTGGCCAAAAGGCTCCAGCAATGCCACTATCACAAATAGTATTCCTCAGGGATCCTTCTGTACCTCTCTGTCAACAGCAATTTCAAGGGCTCGCATGTCCCCAAAGACAATACCTTGTGACACGCCCACCACAGCTCAGAAGGTGCATGCTTACAATTCTTTCCCCAAATCTCTCAGAAAGGAGAAAAGAAAACAGCAGGTCTCATGACAAAAAAAATATCCTTTCCATATAAACAGACTTCACCAGAAAATGGAATTGCTGATTGCCTAAGCAAGGGTTTTTATGCATGTACGTAAGAAGGAAAAAAATTCTTCCCAATTTTTGTGATCAAAGTGCAAGGACACAAAAGAGTGACTGTTATACTCAAAATTAAATAACATACATCGCAGTCTTCCAAAAACCGATGATTCAGAGTGGGTCATGACACCGTGCATGTTCTTCCTCTCAGATCTCAATCATTTACCACAATGATAAGAAGATGATCTTAGTCGTTGATAGACGGCATGTGAAGAGCATCGATAATGAAAAGAGGAAAATACCATTTACAGATATCTACATTGGTGGGGCGCCCCCAGAAATCCTAGAGTCCAGGTAAGTTTGTTGTTGCTGTGAAACAGTGTACTGCGATGGCTGTTCAGCTTTCAGAAGCCAAGTTTGAGGTTTAAGCTCTCCCACCACTTCCTCCTACCAGTCATGCTAGATGCACAGTCATTTATGCACGCAGGTTCCCTGATGCCAGCCTCTTGAACCCTTAAATTAGCATCTAGTCGATATGACTTACAGTTTCTTTAGTACTTATTGACCAAATCTAGAACATAGTCTTTTTTTTTTTTT
>NW_022107431.1:42637083-42655589 GCF_000313985.2 Echinops telfairi | reverse complement strand
AAGTGAGCATTATAGAATGCCAATTTAATAGAAGAAAGTATTCTTGCGTTGAGGGAGTACTTGAGTGGAGGCCCAATGTCTGGAACATATTCTAAAGCAATTTTCTCATCAAGGTGGGGGAGGATAGGGCATACATATTGTTTGAAATAAAGCAGAATTGTGTCCCTTTGTTTTTGTTAGCTCTTAATTTAAACTTATTCTGAATTTTCATGGAATATTTAGTGTGGGTGAAAAAAATTAAGATGGATTGTGGATTATGTATAAGGAAGCATTATTCTAATGTATTAAAAGCTAGCTGCCACTAATTGCCATCAATTCATCACATCAAAAACTCTTAAAACTGAAGATCAACTTTTCAGTAGTCTAGTCCAGTAGTTCTCAACCCTGGTTCTCATCAGAATGATCTGGAGAACTTTTATAAATCACACTGTCCTGGCCCCAACATAGTGTGTAAAAAGCAAACAAGAACAACCCGCCTCTCTCCATAGAGGATCCCACTGCAAGTCCAGCGCTGAGAATCCACCTCCCATACAATATAGAATCATCTTCTCCCTTGACCCTCATACTTCCCTTTGTATAATTTTAGCAGTGGGCATGTGGCTACTGCAGAAGGAAAAATAAATAAATAAAAATTTAAAGAGCTTTAATTATTATAAAGCTCCCCCTTATATTGAATCCGACTTAGTGAAATCTCCCTTCTACATTGCAATGGGTTATACTTCAAGAAGGTACCCCAAGCTCCCTTCCCAGAACTAAGCATACTTTCCCTTCCTTCAACTTTGCCACATGGGCTCTGTAACCCTCCTCGTTGCTGTTACAGTCAGCCACTCTGCCTGCCAGGTGTGATCTTGCCAGAAAAGATTACCATGGGCCTATTACTTTCCATAGTTTTGCCAGTGTTAACCTAAAATACATTGAAGTAGATATACGTGTGTGTGTAATAAAATACTTTGAAGTCATTGTAATGTAGTAAAATTAACTTCCTGTTTATTTGTCATCCAATAATCTGACTATATTCCTGGGCACCGCCTAAATTCCATAATGATAAGTAGTAAGATCACAGTGTTAGCCAGATGCCTTCAGTTATCTTAAGGATAAAGGATTTCTTACTCTTCTGTTGCTCCCAGAGTCCAGTGGTCACTAAGCTCTCCTCCGCCTTAGTTGATGTCAGTGTACTGCAGGTAACACCCAAAACACAGCTTCGCTCTCCATGTGGATTCCTGGAAATCGAGAGGCTCAGTCTCAGATCCAACTCTACCACTTGCGGCAGAATAGATCTTTTAGTTTCATGTTATAGGTTAATCCAGACAAAATTGCCACTTGGCGGCCATTTGTTACCTACAAATAGGTCCTTTCCTCATGGCTCAACATAATCGTCATATGTAAAAGAGAGATAATACTGTCTCCATAGATTTCACTGAATTGTTATAAAGATAAAGTGAATGAATAGCAGTTAAAAGTATTTTGAAAACTGGAAAACTAAACAAATGGACTTGACTCGAGGGGGAAAATGTTCTTTAGGCAAAGATTAGATATTACTGTGTGTTTATCAAAAGTATCCGAGCGATATGAACGATAATATAGTAAAGCATCCCCTTTTGTCGTTCTTATTGCTAAGTACCGTGATCTCAGTGCTGACCAGAGTGACCCCATGCACCCTCAACCATTGCTATGCAGAGCCCATCACTGCAGCCACTAAGTCAACCGTCTCTTCTTATTTCTCAATGACCCTCTACCTTACCAAGTGTGATGTCCTTTTCCAAGGATTGGTCCTTCCTGGTAACACGTTCAAAGTTAGCAAGAAGAAGTGCTGCCATCCTTGCTTCTAAGGAGCATTCTGGCTGTACTTCTTCTAAGACATACCTTTTTCCTCTTCTAGCAGCCTGTCGTATGTTCAATATTCTTCACCGACACTGTAATGCAAGCCATCCATTCTTCTTCGTTCTTCCTTAGTCTTTGTCTGCTCTGTGCATGCATACAGGCAACTGAAAACACCTTGGCTTGTATCAGGGGCACCTGAGTCATCAAAATGGTCTCTGAATTTTAAACGCTTTTTTTAAAAAACACTTTAAAGACATCCTTTGCAACCAATTTGGCCATTGTAGCACAGTGTTTAATTTCCTAACTGCTGCTTCCATGGACATTGCCTGTCGATTCAGATGAAATGGACCATATCCTCAGATCTGAACCAATAAGTAACATAGTGGTTTATACTAAGGACAATAAGAAAACTCAGGGTAGCGCCATCATTGTCATGGCTGAATTCATAACAACTGGTTTTCTCCCCAGCACCCTACGAGCCCACCTTCCCCTAGATATCAACTTCAGGGGGTGCATGAAAGGCTTTCAGTTCCAGAAGAAAGATTTCAACTTGCTGGAGCAGAAAGAAACGCTGGGAGTTGGTTATGGGTGCCCAGAAGATTCTCTGGTAAGTACCAATCAATCAAAAGCATTTTGCTAAGTGGGCACTGATCACTCTCCAACGCTGGAAAACCTCTGGTTGGTGCCGTGACGATCCCATGTACACTTTGGGTGCCATTCTCTCCCCACATAAAGAAGAGTGCTTATGCTACAAAAGGCTCTGTGACTTGTCCTGCTGCTTCCCTTTTCAATGGGCGGAGCATCCAAAGCTCAGAGGAGCAACACAAGCTTTATTACAAATTCCAGATATGAGCAGTGAGCAAGGTCCAACAGTGCCTGTCAGAGGAATGGAGAGGAATGCTAACACTCCCGAATCTCATCATAAACTCAAAGTCAAAACACAAATTAGTTATAGAGAAACTAACAGACATGGCCTCTGATGTATGAGATACCGATATTTTAAGCCTCCAATCACTTTGATCTACACCAAATTTACTTTTAAATTTTGCCTTGGAATACAGATATCCCGCAGAGCGTATTTCAATGGAGAGGGCTTCATTGCTTCAAGTCACAAAATATCTTTCTTTGATGGCTTCGAAGGAGGGTTTAATTTCCGAACATTACAACCAAATGGATTATTATTCTATTATGCTTCGGGAGTAAGTATTTGCTTTTTCTTGATGGTAATTGTTCTTCTATTAAAAACACTTTTTGTGCCTATTAAAAGTGATTTTGATTCAGATTCCTGTTGACTCACCTGTCTATACACAGGCTACCTCATTTGCATGTACTTTCTAAAATATAATATGTATTGTACATCCGGAGTTCTTATCCTGGCCTTCAAAGGTCCAACCCCTATAGAAGTCTGGGAGCTCATGGACTTAGATGTGTGTGGGGGGATACATCTTCATTTTCTCTAACTAAAATTCAGCATTTTATTCTATTATAAACACAGGCAATCAACCATCGTAGTATTGGCAGCACGTGTGACTCTGTCATTAGTAGGAGTCACAGAGATTTTTCACATTATATTACAGTTTTCCCCAAAAAATACTGACTGTCATCGAGTCGATGCCGACTCATGGCAACCCTATAGGACGAGGTAGAGCTCACCCTGTGAGTTTCCAAGACATATCTCAAAATATAATTTTTGCTCGTTATTCTAAAAGCGAGGCTATTAGACTGGATGCCAGATTTTGCTTTTAAAAGCCATAATGAAGAATATACATATTACTATATCACAGATTGATTGTTTTCATATTTAAATTTTTTATTTTAATGTCATCGGGTTCCTTGCAAGGTTTGATTAATGAATTTTGAAATATCAGTTGATGATGAGGCCCATGTGCATCACTAAACGGCCAATGAAGTTCATGGCACAGAAAAGGTTAAGAAACCCCACATGTATGTTAAGAACTAACATATGTGCTGTCATTTATAAAATCGTTTTTACAAAAAATGCTCTCTGTCTCTGGGTTTCTCAAGAGCCCAAGCACAAAATATATTCTTTCAAGGATAAAACAGGACCTGAGGGAGGTTTGGTGACCCTAAGATCCAACTGATGGATCTCTAAGGGTTCGGCATTGGCACACAGGGTGGGAGTCTAGTGTGTGAAGGCAGCCTCCCCTTTTCATGCCCATTGCTTCTGTCTTCGCCTTCCTGTTGAAGTGAATTTAAATCGGTAGCAGCTGTGACGTTTCACCCACGATACTGCACTCATCCTCTAACTGCAGAACCTGTTTCAGATCCCCAGGGTCAGTCAAAGGACACTTTCTGTCCACACACGGAAAGCAGTCTGCCCTAGGGTTAACTCGAGAGGTTGATGCCCACCTGAGGAGAAAAGCAAGGTCGTCATTTTGTCAATATTTTAAGACAAGCAATAAGCAATTTCAGAAAAAAAGTGTTACCTTCTGTTTTTGTATAATTTTTTATGCCTCTAGACATGAAAATAGCAGAACCCTTAAAAAGGCAAAACCAGCAAACTCACCCTTGCCCAGGCAGCAAACTCTATCCCCCAGAGAGTGCAAATACTGTGTTTACAAAAGGAATGGGAAGCGAAGTGATCCAAGAAACCGTGACAAAGCCAGCAATCCTCAGCATGACAAAAGCCACCAAATCTTGTCAGAATTTTTGACAGTTGTCCACCCCCTCCCCACCCCACCCATGAATCGTGTCCAATTTTATAGACAACACCCTTTGAGTAATAGGATAGTTTCTTTTATTATACTTCCAGATATCATTTACAAGCACATTTCTTGTAAAAGATGTGTTCCTTTGTAAAAAGATGGTGCACCTATTGAGACTGTGTCCCTCGTTTCGGACCGAGGACTCCTGCCTTAAACACTTGTGCCTGCGTTTCAGTCCGACGTGTTCTCCATTTCCCTGGACAACGGCACGGTGATCATGGATGTAAAGGGAAGCAAGGTCCAGTCGGCAAGTAAGCAGTACAATGATGGACTCTCCCACTTCGTCATCAGCTCTGTCTCACCCACAAGGTACAGCGCCGCACTTTGTGTCCTTTCCACCATACGAATTTATTTGTAGGGCAAGAGCCTGCCCAATGATCGCATTGAATAATAGATCTGGTGGCCCCCAGGCGATTTGCATTATGGCTTTGTTATTGGGTGCTGTGGAGTCGATGTTGACGTGTCGTGAGCCTGGGTGATGCTGGAGAAGATTGCCAGGTCCTCCTCTCGCAGCACTGGGGGGCAGATACAGACCATCAGTCCTTCAGTCAGCAACCAGAGGCTGAGCCACTGTGCCATCAGCGACCCCTTTGCTGTTCTAGTGTGGTAAAATATATATATATATTTAGTGATGGGCAAAGACTTGCTTTCTTTAAAAAGTGATTGCTACTAATTTCCTAGGCATACAAGCACCCAAAACCAAACCAAACCCGCTACCTCGATTCGCTTCCGACACACAGAGACCTGATCTAGGGTTTTCGAGACTATAAATCTTCACAGAAGCAGTCTCATCTTTCCCCCCCTAGACATAAAACACAAGTCACGGTCAAATCACGCGCCACAAGATAGAGGTTGTTTTTGTTTTTGTTTTCTTTAGGAAAGCACTAGGTTACAGTCTCCTTGAGAAAAGGGGATGGAGTAGGTAGTGTGTCGTGCATGGACCGAAAAGACACACTGCCATCGAGTCGGTTCCAGATTTGAGCACCCCTGCAGGGTTTCCGAAGCTGTCAACTCTACATGGGAGCAGACAGCCTCCTCTTTCTCCCACAAGGCAGCTGCTGGGTTTGAACTGCTAACTTTGCCTTTAGCAGTCCAACACTTTCCTGGCCCAGTGCCCCCAGGTTCCCATGGAGAGAGCTTGGCAAATACTGGTTCAGACTAGAGTGTGAAGTGTACCATCAAAGAAGCTACATTTATCACTACATTTTTAAAGTTTTACTTTTAAGATACGGAATATGGCCTTTCTTCTCATAATGAAGAAAACGTTCTAGCATAAGAAATAAGCCTCTGATGTGGCATGCAGATAACCTGTGCCACAAATGCAAGAGAAACATTAGTAAGTTGTTTCTGGAATCCACTTCCAAAGGGGATCGAACCCATCCAATGTGCTTTACCCTGAAAATGGTCTTCCATAAATATCATTAGAGAATCCTCATGCCGTGCGACTCTTTTCTCCACACATAACGTGATATGGATGGCTAGCTGTCTGCGCTTCTCATTTGCATGGGTTCCATTCATGGTCCGGAAGGTCTTTTCGTACTTAGAAGTAGTTCACCATTTTCTCCTGGGCTTCATGAACAGTGCGGCATTCGCGGGGCGTTCTGCTTCACGTCTGTGAGCAAACCTGCCCGCTCAAACTGGATTGAAACTCACAGCAAAACCTAGCAGTGCGCTGTGTGAAAACGCTTCTTTCTTTGCAGGTATGAACTGATCGTAGATAAAAGCCGGCTTGGGAGTAAGAATCCCACCAAAGGGGAAGTGGAAGCGACGCAGCCAAGCGAAAAGAAGTTTTACTTTGGTGGCTCGCCTATCAGTCCTCAGTACAGTAATTTCACGGGCTGTATAAGCAATGCCTACTTCACCAGGTATCATATTTTTATTTATTCATACATAAGTCTATAGATTGAGAAAGATCAAGCCAGTCAAGAAAATATGCTCATCACAAAAACTGAGAACTATTCCGCTTATTGGACGTGATAGAGGGTCATGGTTGAAATGGTACATGTAGTTGGATAGCTGACAAAATTGAGTTTGAATGTAGATTTTCTGCCCTTTAATTTCTGAATGACCTTGACTAATTTCTCGACTCTAATGCAGATTATAATAGTGCTTTCCTTTCAAGAATATTATGAGAATTAAATGAGACCATGCAAATAAAATACTTTACACTGCATCTGAAACACAGCAATTTATAAAATTAGGTGCTATTACAAGTATACATGTGATTAATGATATAGCACAGAGTAACATCCTAAAATCCTTAAATAGATACTTTAAGTATCTATTTAATTTATGACATAACTTTAAACAAAGTCATTAATCTAGGTCCTTAACAAAGACAATGGGGTTCCCTGAGAATTAGAACAAACAAGAAACAAATGGAATGCAGATTAAGTGAGCCAGAGGCTGGCCCAGACAGTCAGGGGATATAGTGACGGGGGAAAATATTCCTTAGCCAGAATATGCTGGGACCAGGCACATAGTTATGGAAGTAACTGATGAATAACAACTTAAAGGTGCGCTCATTAAGATAGTGGTTGATGGATAAAGGCCACCGTACACCCCCACAATTGTGTAAATTCTTTGACATTCAGTATGTACATAAGACAATTTTAAGCCCTACTCATTTTTTTCTTTTTTTTGTGATAGATACATTTATTATCTTTATTATGGTGATGGTTTCATGGGTATCTGCATATGTCACTTTAATTGTACATTTAAATGTTAATGCAATTATATCTTAATATAATTAAGGTATATTTATAATCTAAATATAATATAATATTTAAAAGAAAGCAGCATATGAGTGATTTTTTCATTTGAGCCCTATTTTTAAAAGCGTTTTCCCTTTGTTGCAAACATAGGTTGGACAGAGATGTGGAGGTTGAAGATTTCCAGCGATATTCCCAAAAGGTCCACACTTCCCTTTATGAGTGTCCCATTGAGTCTTCACCACTGCTTCTCCTTCACAAAAAAGGGAAGAATTCCTCAAAGCCAAAAACAAGTCAGAATAAAAAGGTAAAGGCTGATGCCCTCACCTTCTGTTCACACAGCTCTAGACACCGCGGTTCTGTGTACACATGGAAGATGGGCTTCTCGTTGCTTCAGATACACAGATTTGTTGCATTAATTGGTTGTCAAAGAAGCTGAATCAGCGTTTAATGGAACTCCCAACGAGTACTTTTTATTGTTGTTGTTGTTGATGTCGTCGTTAGGTGCCTTCAAATTGGTTCCGACTCACAGTGACCCTGTGTCCAACAGAGCCACGCCCTGCTCAGGTCTCTGCCATCCTCACAGTGGTTATGTTAGACCCATTGCTGCACCCCACCCCGTCTCAGTTTATTCCACTGGTTAAATCCCTCAGGAGTGAACAATTTGTGTATATAATACATGCTATTTAACACTATTCTTCCCCTGGTATCATTTACTTACAGGCAGCAATGTCATTCTTTTTTGTCACCTTTTCTGAAGTTGTTAAAGTTCCTGATCATCTTTTCATTTTTTCCAATTCCTTAGCCTTTGTTTGACCATTCACCTGCTACATGATCAAAACCTTTGCGTTCTAAAATTCCATGATCTAACTACTGTACTCTTTTCTCTCACTTTATTTACTCTCTGAGCATTCATAACCTTTACCTTTATTGCAATTGAACCCCTTCTTCTCTTCTCTCTGTTTTGGTTTATTTTTTCCTTCAATGGCCCGATTTTAGCACTGCCCTCAGGTGCTTAATGATCCCACCTGCTACAAGCTACCATCATCTCACCTATAAACGATTGCTAGCAGCCTTCCCAGAGATCTTTCTGCTCCTGCCTTGTTCCTCAACCATCTATTGTCAATCAAACAGATCCCAGAAAATATCATTTCACTCCTCTGCTCTAGTGAGTGGCTCCCCACTGCACTCAGAGTCAAAGCCTGAGACTCTACAGTAACACACACACACACACACACACACACACACACACACTGCTACCATCAAACGGACTTCAACTCATGGCAACCCATATGTGTCAAAGTAGACCTTTGTTCCATAGGGTTTTCAGGGTCTGCTTTTCCTGGAGGAGATCTCTAGGACTTTCTTCCATGGTGCCCCCAGATGTACTTGAACTTCTAACCTTTTCATTCATAGCGGATGATTGCACCACTCAGAGACTCCATACAGTATCACAAGAAGCTGTGTAGGATCCAGGCCCCATTACCTCTCGGAGCATGGCTCCTTTCACTCCTCTACTTCACTCATTCGACTCCCCACACTGGCCTTCTGCCTCTCTGTTGTGCACAAACCGCACAACACAAACCCACTGCCCTCGAGACCCTTCTAACTCATCGTGACCCTAGGACAAAGTGAGCTGCTTCTTGGGTTTCCAAGATTACAGATCTGGATAGGAGCTGATCGTCTCCAATCTCTCCCACAGGGCAATAGGTGGGTTAAACCCCTGACCTTAAGGTTAGCAGCCCAATGTCTAACCTACTGCTTACTCTCCCAAGTGCTCCTGGAAGTACACATACTCAGGTCTGTACGTGAGCTCTTCTGCCTGCACCACTCTGCCCTTGAACTTCAGCAGGAGCAACGTCTTTGCCTCCTCTTAAGATTGCTCAGGTCCCACCAGCTGAATACGGTCCACCCTGAACACAGACTGAATACCTCAGCCTGCTTTCTGTTCCACACCAGTAGTATTGAGCCCCTCATCTTTTTCTTCATAGGGCTTATGGAAATTTAATGTATCATCAACTGTATGCATGTTGCTTATTATTTCTTTCTGTCTCCTCCACTGTAGTTCAAACTCAGTGGTGTATCCTCAGCACCTATAACCACATCTCGCACAAAATAGGTGTCAATGAATATTAGGATATTTCCACCAGAGTTGTTAAAAGGACTGAATGAGTTAATGTATGAAATGCACATTGTCCAGGGATTGGCACACAGTCTGCATTCAGGGACTCTTTCCTGTGTTATTTCTATAAAGCTTTGTGTTTCTAAAGGATTGATGCCTGAAATTAAAATTGCTTGGCCAAAGGGACATTTTTATTATTGAGACAATAACTACCAACCTAAACCCAAACCAAACCCCTGGTGTTGACTTAACTTCAACTCATAACAACCCTATAGAATTAAAATAGAGTTGCTCCATATGGTTGCCAAGGTCTTTATGGTAGTAGACTACCACAGCTTTCCCCTGGGGAGCCACTGGTGGATTTGAACTACCAACCATTGGATCAGCAGTGGAGAGCTTTAACCACGGTTCACTAAGGACCCCTAATAGTAACTGACACTCCCAAAACAGAATTTGAAAGAACCAACTGCCCTACACAGGTGCCACCATTGTACAGCATCACGTTTTTAGAATCTTGCCAATCTAATGTGCAAATATGACATCTTATGGTTTTAGTTTGCATTTCCCTGATAGCTAATAAGTTTGTGCATCTTTTTTCCCTGATAGCTAATGAGTTTGTGCAGGGGAAAAACTGCTTGCCTTGTAAGCTCGGTTTCTGGACCATCAGCAAGAGAGAAGCATTTCCATCAGCTTCTCACTTCTGATGATCTTCCAGTGACTATCATACCTTGAACCAAAAATAGATTCTAAACATCTATTTTGTAAACATCTATTCCAATGTATAGCAACACTATTGGGCAGAGTAGAACTGCCCTAGAGGGTTTATAAGGCTGTAATCTATATGGAAGTAAAATGGATACTGGTCCTGCAGGTGGTGAGTTTTAGCTCGTCCTTCGCAGTCAAGAACTTAACCTCTGGGCCACCAGTACTCTTTAGACTTTGAATGCTTCCTCATGTACAAGGAGGCGTCAAAAAGTTCATGAAAAAAATTCTCCTTTAATTCAATTTTTGCATGAACTGAGCCCTTGTGGTGTAGTAGGCTGTGGACTGGGCTGCTAACCACACGGTCAGTGGTTCAAACCCACCCGCCACTCCATGAGAGATAGATGAGGCCGTCTGTTCCTGTAAAGATTTACAGCTGTGGGAACCCAAGGGAACAGTTCCTTTCTTTCCTGTAGGGTTATTGTTAGTCAGAAGTGGCTCGATGGTGTGGTGCTTGGTCTCCACGAACATGCTGAAGGCTCCTTACACTTGTGAACCACACTTGAGACTCTCCATGAAATTTCTTCTTGTTCATGCGTTATTTCTTTATCTGTGTTAATGAAATACTTTTGTTTGCATAAAATATAAACTTCATAGTTTTCCAGTTATCATTCCCTGGATTTAACATAGGTAACCTTTTGAAAGTACCTCGGGCAATGAAATCATATCATTGATTTTTATAAAGGATTTTGCTCGTTTCGACGTTCAGAAAACACAATGAGACTCTGATGTGATGGAATCTTATCACCTTTATATATTGGTGCCAAAAGTTTTATTCGGAGAGTTTTTATTTCATTGACACTTGATCATTCATCTGTGGGTCAAGGGCAGCAGGTGAACATGCTAGACTGACAAGAAAGGTTAACCCCTTAAAGTAGTCACTCTTTATGTAAACATCAGACAGGTCTGCCTTGTAAGAAATAAGGCCAGAGGGTTTGTTAGAGGCAAGGATGGCAAGACTTCATCTCACATACTTTGTTCGTGTTGTCAGGAAAGACCAGTCCCTGGACAAGGACATCATGTTTGATGAAGTGGAGGGGAGTGAAAAGAGGGAGCCCTCGGCAAGATGGATTGACACTGTGGCTGCAGCGATGGGCTCAAACATACCAACTATATGAGGATGCTGCCAGACAGGGCAGGGTTTAGTTCTGTTTTGCATAGGGTCATTATGGGTCAGAACCGACTTGATGTTATTAGGAGCCATCGACATGGCTCCAACCTATAGTGGCACTGTGCACAACAGCACAAAACACAGCACCTTACAATTGTTCCTATGCCTGAGCTCATTGGTGCTGCCACTGTGCCAATCCATCTCATCCAGGGCCTCCCTCTTTTTCACCACCCCTCCACTTTACCAAACATGATGCCCTTCTACAAGGACTGGTCTCTCCTGACAATATGACCAAAGAATGTAAGATAAAGTCTTTCCTTCCTTGCCTCTAAGAAACTCTGTGGCTGTATTTCCTCCCCCAAAAGATGTGTTTGTCCTTTTAGCAGCCCATGCTGTTTTCAGTATTCTTCTCCAGCACCACAGTTCGAAGGCATTAATTCTTCTTCCGTCTTCATCATTCAGTGTCCAACTTTCACGTGCACCTGAGGCGATGGAAAATACCGTGACTTGAGTCAGAGGCACCTTAGTCCTCAAAGGAACCTCGTTGCTCTTCAATGCTCTACAAGGGTCTTGCACAGCAAATTTACCTAATGCAATACATCTTTTGATCTCTTGACTGTTTCTTTGAGCCAACGTCCATCTGACATCTGCAATGATATCTCTTGTTCTACGCGTGCCTCTAAATCCAGCCTAAATTTCTGACAGTTCCCTGTCAGTGTTCTGCTTCAGCTGTTGTTGGATGATCTTCAGCAAAAAAAAAAAAAACAGTAACAACATGATCATCATTTTCTATATGAAGCTATATATCAGATGTAGTTTCCTACAAACATTCATAGATTTAAAGTTAAAATGCACAGCCTTGGAAACTGTTAACAGAAGCCTTTGATAGTATAGTAAATCTCTTAGCTTGTCTAGTAAGTAATCTTAGACTCAAGTTTGTAATGACAAGATATGGAATCTGTATAGATTTCACTTGTACTGTGGTAACAGGAATGTTTGCTCATCTTCTGTTGTAATTACTTCTTAAATCTCTACCAAGGAAAATATGTGACCTCTGCTTCAAACTTTTACAAAAGTCGAATCAAAAAGCATCGTGTGCTTGAATTGTTTATTGTAACAATAATCCCCTAATATTTTATTTTATGCAATTATTATAACTCATTTAACCAAACAACCTTCAGTTGTTTCCCTTCTTTTCCTTTTATGATTGAAGATCCTTATACGTAAAGCATTGATCATATTGCTAGATAAATATTATTTCTATTAATTCTCCCACATGATAAAATCAGCAGTGCATTTTTAAGGGCACCAGATAATTTTTAAAATTTGTTCTACATCTTCTTTACATTAAAGTGTTATATATCTTATCACAGAAAATATTCCTAAATAGTTTAAAGGTGTTGCTAATTTTCTTACCTTCTCACACTAAAGCCACTGCCGTTGATCTGTCCTGACACACAGCGGCCCAGTATAAGGTTTCTGAGACTGTAAACCTTCACGAGAGCAGACAGCCTCCTCTTTTCCCAAGGAGCAGTTGGGTTTGTTGACTGGTTAGCAGCCAAGCCCGACTGTACCAGAAGGGCTCCTTCGCAGCATGTGTAAATAATCATCAGTGGGTTCCAGTGATATCGCAAACTTTGTATTGATTGATTCACTTAGAGAAATTCATTACCATCTTTTCCGTTTTTGGCTAGTCTATAAGATGGCGGTTTAAAGAACAGAGAAGCTATTGCTGTACCTTCGCTTTAGCGCTGCTTTACTCTCATGGACTAGATTTCGGGGTTGTGAATGTGCCGTGTTGTGGTGGTGGAAGCTGCTACGGCTACTACAGTCATTTGCCAGTGGGGGTGGGGGGGAGGGCTAATATTTCATGACTGGAAAAGGCAGAGATAATGTACATTTTTACGCTTAGCTGTGTTCATACTGATGATTCCGTCACAGAGTAATTTGTTAACATTTAGATTTCTATTCAGAAATCAGCTGTTATATATATTTGCTATCTCTTTTTTATTATTAATTAAGCATTTTATTGGGAGCTCTTACTGATAATCATACCATTACATAGTTCAATCACATCAAGCAGTAATGTACAATTGCTACTACAATCAGTTTCAGACTATTTTCTTTCTCCTTGAACTCTTTGATATCAGCTCCCCTTTATCTCCTTCTGCCCCCACCCTAACCCCCAGGAACCTTTTTTTTTTCTTATAATATTTTTTGGCCATATCTTACACAATCCAGTATATCCATTCACATACAGTTCTGTTGTCCATCCCATCGAATGGGGTTATACAGTCATTGATGCGATCCATTCCCTATTTTCCCCTTCCACCCACTCTCTTCCCGTACCCTCAGGGAACCATTACCCCTGTTACTATTTCTCTGAAGAGTTATCTATCGTGGCTTTCATGTACCGAATGATCTTAAATATGCAAATGTACATATGAAAATCTAACATGATTAATGAGGTAAAACAGATGAAAACCATAGTAGTAAGGAGAGGAAATATTAAAGAACTAGAAGATAGTTATGTGCTTCATCAGGGCTATACCGCACCCTGGCTTTAACTTCCCTTCCCTGTGTTCCTGGGTCCCTTCTGAGAGAGCCTGTCCAATTATCTTACAGGTGGGTTTTGGGTCACCACTACATTCATGCCCCTTCACATCAATTTGGTTGCTTGTTTCTGAACTTCTGATACCTCTTCCCGTCAACACCTCATGATCACACAGGCTGGTGTGCTTCTTCCACGTGGGTTTTGTTGTTTTCCTGCTAGATGGCTGCTTATTTAACAACAATTCTTTAAGATCCCAGATGCTATATCTTTTAAAAGCTGGGCACCATCAGCTTTCTTCACCATATTTGATTATGTACCCATTTTGTCTTCAGCGATTGTATCAGGGAGGTGAGTATCATACAATGCCACATTATTAGAACAAACGATTCTTGTACTGTGGCAAGATTTAAGTAGGGCCACAAAGTCCATCTGCTTCCTTGTTGCATATGCTCATATATACATATGTAAACAAATACACATGTATTTATATATTTGCATATATACATATGTATACATTGGTTTTCTTTCTTTCCTGTTTTTCTTTTTTACCTCCTACCCCACTATCATGTTTACCCATCGTTCACCTCTTATTAATTCCTCTCCGATACAACTCAATTGATCAAACGTACCAGAAAAGCTCCACCCTCGTCACCATCAATCCCAGAACACTTACTGTTCCCTTGTACCCCTCGTTGTTGGCTCCCCATAATTTTTTATGCTTCCATGTCTCTTTTATCCTTTCAGAGGACTTGTTGTATCCTATTTTCACAGGGAGAGACAAGTAAAGATGCACCTTCATGGGATCCTGTTGGCCTGAAAGTCCAAGAGCAGAACACTCCCCGAGACTCCCATTGTCTCCTTTCCAACAGCCCCAGAGCAATAGAGCACGCCTACCAGTACGGAGGGACAGCCAACAGCCGCCAAGAGTTCGAACACTTAAAAGGAGACTTTGGTGAAAAGTAAAGTAACCCACTGTCCTTCTAGAAATGTCATGTGCCCCTGGATTCCATCCTTAGCCTCCATACATCATCTTTTCCTCGCGGTCTACCCTCTCCTATGCCACCTTCATCCTGGTTTGTTGTCTTGTGTTTGATCATCGCAGCAGCTACTGAATAAGTATAGGATTCATGCTGTCCCATAGACCATGTCCTCTGTGACCTTTTCCTAAAATGTAAGGCGCATGAGGCCGCCTTCTCCCAGGACTTTGCTGTGTACTGTCCCAAAGGGAAGGCAATGTAGGACAGAACGATGGAGGTGATTTCACAGGATTTATCCTCCAACCGTAAGATTACCTTTCCTGTTCTTGGATTGTAAATGGGTATGCATCTCAACAATTAAATACGGAAAGACACTAAACAGCACATACGTGTGTATGTCTTCGTGCCCTCGGCCCCGCCCATCCACTGCCCTGGGTTTCACAAACCGCCAGTTCGTTTAGTGTCACTGAGAATACCTTGCTCTAGTGTTAGAGCCTTTCGCAAGTCGTTTTTTATGTAACTTTCAGAGCTCTTTCAAGCATCCCTATGTGCGTTCAATAGGAAACTGTTAGTGTCTTCTAATTCACCACTTGCCTAGTCGCCAGAATCAGTATTTCATACTCTTCAAAAAGAATTCAAAGTTCCTCAAATGACAAGTACCTTATTTATGGTCTAGAGCTAAATTTCTAAGAATTGTTGTTTCTATTCATGAAGTGGTCAGTTTTCACGTGATAGCTAACAATTAATTTTTCAGTAGAAAAAAATGAATTTGTGTTTTTGCTACTACAGAAATGATATTGTCTTTACACATGTGTCTACTTTGTCTATTTTGTCCATACGAGTAAGCTCCCTTAACATATAGATGCCTACTAAACTAATTGCAGCCGTGTTTTCAATGCCAGACACCATGTGACCCCTAAATGAAGCAGTTCTCGTTTAAATGTGGCACCATCCCATTGTATAAGGAAGTAGAGAAGGATCTAAGTATTTTAACTAGCCGTGTTTACACAATCCTCTCTATTAATACTAAGGGGTAATTGGAAGCAACACTGCTCACCTTTAAATGGATGGCTGGGTCGTTCTCCCATCGACTGCTTGCTGTGGAAGTGGTGGGTCCTCAGTCTCGTCCCCAGATGGCCAGCTTCTTCTTTCCATTCCCCAGATCTCAGTTTTCCATTCGTCTGAAAACCCGCTCCTCCCACGGGATGATTTTCTATGTCTCAGATCAAGAGGAGAATGACTTCATGACTCTCTTCTTGGCCCACGGCCGTTTGGTTTTCATGTTCAATGTGGGCCACAGGAAGCTGAAGATTAGGAGCCAGGAGAAACACAATGATGGATTGTGGCATGACGTAAGTTGAAGGCAGAGCGTAGTATTGCCAGCAAAGGTTCGCCCTCCTCAAAGAATCTGACACTCACACACCACTTAGGACCGCGCTTCTCAACCTGTGGGTCGCAACCCTGTTGGGGGTCGAACAACCCTTTCACAGGGGTCGCCCAATTCATAACGGTATCAAAATGACCGTTATGAAGTAGCGACGAAAATAATTTTATGGTTGGGGGGTCACCACCACATGATTTTCAGAAATGAAAATCGTTCCACGTGCAAGTCAGAAGATCCATTCTCTCATTTGTTTCCGTAAAGCCATACCTAAGACTGAGGGGAGCAGGGAACCGCACCTGTGTGAACAAAGCATTCCACCGTCAAGGCTCCAACCGTGCAGCGACACCAGAATGCATGAGGACAGAGCTTCCTGTCTAAAGCTGGGGAGCCAGGAGGCTGAGGAAGTGCAGGCAACGTCCTGACCTGCAGGAACTCGCTGTGGATTTCCCCTGTAGGGGAGTGGCTAAGAGGGAGGAAATGCAACATCACCTTTCTCCCAACCTTGGGTGCACTTGGCATGAGCCCTTTTCCTTCTCTCCATCCAGGTGATATTTAGTCGGGAAAAGAGCAGTGGCCGACTGGTCATTGATGGTCTGCGGGTCCTGGAAGAAAGTCTGCCTCCTACTGAAGCTCCCTGGAAAATCAAGGGGCCTATTTACTTGGGAGGCGTGGCCCCCGGAAGGGCTGTGAAAAACGTCCAGGTAAGATGGGGTGGAGCCGGGAGAGAGCCAGCCACCTTTTCATCCAAGCCCCAGTCTGACCACTTAGCAAACTGGCAAGGAGAAAATGGTAGCTTAGCTGTGGGTGGCCTATCAAAGGGAGGGCCGGCTGACTGCGGTTCCCTGGGAGATGGAAAGGGACCTGGGCTGGAAATTCGGCTTCATGCAGAGGCGCCACGGGAGGGAAACCTGGTGGCCACTGAACCCCAAGAGAAGCCCAGTTCTACTCTGCCACGCGTGCGATGGCCCGAGTCACCAGGTGACCTTCCGGCTGCATGTCCCTCTGCCCTATGGCATGGGGAAGCCAGGAGCGACGTGCACCCTGAGAGTGGTGGAAAGAGAGAAGAAAAGTATGTCTTAGGGGCTTGCTTACTTATTCAGCCAGCAACCACACTTTTAGCACCAAATAATAATCTGTAATGTATATGCAGTAGGTACCACACGGTATAGGGAAAATAGCTCGCTTCAAACCATTATGCAGACGCTGCTCCTGTTTTCGTTTGTATGACCCCCTTGTACATGCGCAGAGGGAAGGGAAGGGCTAGGCAAAGACATGTCGGTTCGGTCATTTAAAAGTTAAAAACAGTTCAACTTAAAAAAATATTTTGTCACAAAGGGATTGCACTAAGGGGTTCAATTTTTCTTAACATGAATATAGAATTTGATGTCAGCACAGAAAGGTAATATGTGGATAGAGCCATAACAGTCCAGGGAACATATTGCAATCACATATTACTTAGTCCCAAATCCATAGCAATCTCTTGCGTGTGCGTGCGTGCGTGCGTGCGTGCGTGCGTGTGTGTGTGTACAGTGTTACTTATTGTTGACTGGTGAGCAGCGTGCACCAATTCAGTAGGCTGCATGTCCTATTCAATGGCATTAATTACATTCTTGGGGCTGTGCAGTGTCTGTCACCCTCCCCTTTCCGAGGCGTCCTTCCTCTGTAAATTCACAGTCTCTGTTCCCTTGGGCTCCTATCTAATCTTTCCAGTGGCTGCTGTCTACTTGATCCTATAGAGATGGCGCTTCAAAGAGCGTAATGCCCACAGCGGGCATTGTTCACTAGTTCTGTTTGGGCATAAGAAGAATTTAAGGTGTTGCAGATATTCTAAGGGGTTTTTCTTTTCTTTCTTTCTTTCTTCTTTTTTCTAAATCATTTTATTGGGGGTTCATTCAACTCAAACCATACTTACATCCATTGCTTTGTTTTGGTTTTTTAATCATTTGATTGGGGGCTCATACAACGCTTTTCATAATCCATACATACATCCATTGTGTGAAGCACATTTGTACATTTGTTGCCATTATCATTCTCAAAGTGTTTGCTTTCTACTTGAGCCCTTGGTATCAGCTCCTCATTTTCCCCTCCCTCCCTGTCCCCCCCCATGAACCCTTGATAATTTATAAATTGTTATTATTTTGTCATATCTTACCGACTCCCTTCACCCACTTTTCTGTTGTCCATTCCCCAGGGAGGGGGTTCTATGTAGATCCTTCTAATTGGTTCCCCCTTTCCACCCGATCCCCCCTCCACCCTCCAGGTAATGCCATTCTCACCCCTGGTACTGAAGGGATCATCCGCCCTGGATTCCCTGTGTTTCCAGTTCCTATCTGTACCA
>NW_022107431.1:42626061-42635823 GCF_000313985.2 Echinops telfairi | reverse complement strand
CTGTTGCATGCACTTAGTGTTTTGCCTCAGAGTGGTGGGGTCAGATTGGGCACAACTCCCACACTGTGTCTCCAGTGTTGTCCCCTGTAGGGCTATGAGTCAGTGAGGGACGTCATGTCTCATAGTGGGTCTGGCCATATGGTCTTCTCTGTGGATTGGCTGCTCTGAACAGGGATATAATCCTCAAGACTTGGTGGGCCAAGATGTGCTCCACTATCTCTTCCTCCCCTTTCATTTGCTCTCGTGTGTACTCTGATCAGACATGTCCCTCTCCCTGAACTGCAGCTTCAGTGCTGTCCTCTGAAGTGAATTCTTCTGTGGGGAGAGGCAAATATCCATGTAATTGGGATTGGGGCGGTCCCTCAGACCTCCCCACTGGTTCCCTACTCCATGCCAGACATACAGCCATTGTGTAAAGCGCATTTGTACATTTGTTGCCCTCATCATTCTCAAAACATTTGCTTTCTACTTGTGCCCTTGGTATCAGCTCTTCACCCCCTCCTCCCTCCCTGCCTCCCCTCACAAACCCTTGATAATTTATAAATTATTATTATTTTGTCCTGTCTTACACTGTCCAACAGCTCCCTTCACCTACTTTTCTGTTGTCTGCCCCGTAGGGAGGAGGTTCTATGCAGATCCTTGTGATTGGCTATCCCTTTCTACCTCACCTTCCCTCCACCCTCCTGGTATCGCCACTCTCACCAGTGGTCCTGGGTGGTTCTTCTGTCCTGGATTCCCTGTGTTTCCAGTTCCTATCTGTACCACTGTACATCCTCTGGTCTAGCCAGATTTGTAAGGTAGAATTGGGATCATGGTAGTGGGAGAGGAAGCATTTAGGAACTAGAGGAAAGTTGAATGTTTCATCGTTGCTACACTGTACCCTGATGGGCTTATCTCCTCCCCACGACCCTTCTGTTAGGGGATGTCCAGTTGCCTACAGATGGCCTTTGGGTCCCCCCTCCACACTACCCCTCATTCACAATGATAAGATTTTTTGTTCTTTGATGCCTGATACCTGATCCCATCGACACCTGATCATCACACAGGCTGGTGTGTTTCTTCCATGTGGGCTTTGTTGCTTTTCAGCTAGCTGGCCGCTTGTTTATCTTCAAGCCTTTAAGACCCCAGATGCTATAGTCTAAGGGATTTTTTTAAATTTACAGTTTAAAGATGATCTTGGAGCCATAACTTAAGGCACAAGTTCAGCCATCACATGAGCATCTCTTTTAAAACGTTTCCAAATGCAATATAAAAATCAGTTTGTCGAAGGCAGCCCAAGTTTCACAGTGTAAGGTATGATAAATACTCAACTCGTCCATCAGCTAATGAAGCTAGAAACATAAGGTTTTTGCTGTTTGATTGCACCACCATAGATTCAGCAGTTAGGAGCCGGATTAGCCTCTGCGACATTAGGAAATCTTGAGCACAGCTGTCATTCTGGAAGGAAAAGAAACATTTCTAGCATGCCATTTTATTAAGTACATTTCGTCTGATATATGAGGGGGTGCTGCCCAAAAAAACAGAATTTTATTTTCAAAGCTATGCATTTAACTTTTTTTTTTACAAAACAACCTGCTCACTTTCAAAGTACTCTCCATTGCACTTAATGCATTTGTTAAATCTGCAATTCCATTCTTGGAAACATTTTTCAAACTCATCTGTTTGGATGGCTGACAGCACCTCCCTCGTTTTTTTCTTCACCTCTTCTCTGTCATCAAATCGGTATTCTTTCATGTCCCTTTTCATTCATGGAAATAAAAAGATGTCGCACGGAGCAAGGTCAGGTGAGTCAGGTGTGTGGTACAAGAGAGGAATGCTGGGTTTTGCCAAAAGCTGGCACACTGAGATGGCTGTGTGAACAGGTGCATTGTTGTGGTGGCAAAACCAGTCCCTCGTCTACCACAAATCAGGCCTTTTTTATCTCACACTGTTAAGCAATCTTTTCAGAAGCTCTAAATAGAAAGCTTGATGAACTGTCTGACCTGGTGGAATGAACTCCCAATGCACTATGAGTCGACATTTTTGTCCCTTCAGGAAGTTGACAGGCATCCAGAATGAGGTTTGTCATCAATCAACATTTCACCTTTTTTGAAACGAGAAAACCACTCATGCACTTGAGTTTTTCCCATAGCGCTGTTCTTATGTGCTCTGTTCCACCTCTCAACCATTTCTGCTGTCACAGCCACATGCTGCTCTCTTAAATTGGCCATCACAAAAGATGAGGTTTGAGCAAAACCACTCTTAACGAAACATTCACTGTGCCCAGAGCAAACCTTCCCAGGTGACACCACTGGGTGCACTGACTCAGAGCAGGTGGTTGGATGCTCGCCTAGCTGGAAAAATGTGTACAGTACTATGAAATCTCTGCTTCGCCCAGCACAATTCCGGTTTGGTCGGGTGGGGGTGGGGGTGCCCCCTTGTATATACAATGTAGGGATTCCTGGCAGCTCAGTGGTTAGAAGCCCCAATGTTTATACACGTGGGGCTGCTAACTGAAAAGTCCGCGGTTTGAAACCACTCTCCACACCTCAGAAAAAAGACAAGACTTTCTATTCCCTTGCACACACTAATGGCACCGTGGGAGAAAGATGGGGCTGTCTGCTTTCCGTGAGGTTGACAGTCTTGGAAACCCTCTCGGACAGCCCTGTCCTGTCTTGACACTTCCCCGTGAGTTGGAATCAACATGACAACATACAACAAAAGCAAATAAAATGTTATCGCTGTAGTTGTAAGTTACTTCATCGTGGTCTATGAAAACAATCCCACAGCTGAATTGCTTCAGGCTGTTATCAAATATAAAATCCCAACTTCAAAACAACTAGCTAAGAAGCAACTACCTTGAAAAGGATTAATCTCGGTTAGCTATGCTAAAGAAGGTAAGACATTCCCTAGTTTCTCTGAGGAATTATTCTCCCTCATTGTGCTCCTCCGTGGTGTGTCTGTGTTGAGAACCTAGATTTAAGAGATGCCTTCTTCTTCTCCTTCTTCTTCTCAGATTAACTCGGTCTACAGCTTCAGTGGCTGTCTCAGCAGCCTGCAGCTCAACGGGGCCTCTGTCACCTCTGCTTCTCAGACCTTTAGCGTGACCCCTTGCTTTGAAGGTCCGATGGAAATGGGAACATACTTTTCAACAGAAGGAGGCTATGTGGTTTTAGGTAATGTGACTGATTCTGTAAACTATGAATCGCAAACACTTGCTTTCCAGAGAATGCCAACACACAGCTCTAGAAGCGGACCTTTGTCCACAACCAACCTCCCTTTCCGGAGCCTCATGGTGCCTTCAGCCCTGAAGTTCCGTTCCCTGCCCAGAGCTTCCCCACAGCTGCCAGACCTGGGGAGGACCACCCTGGCTCCTCTAGAATTCCCATGCTGCACGCTGTCTCCTGCTCTCCATGCGCTTCCAGCAGGCCTGCCTCTGCTCCCTCTTAACAGACTCTTTGGTCCCAATAAGGCCAGCCCCAATTCTGCAATGCCAGAGGAAGCACGGTCCTTCAGAAATTCTTTCTATATTTTTATTCTCCTCAACCAGTATGTTCTTGCTTAGCATAGCTTTTATGATATACCTCCTGTATGCAGTCACTGTGCATGTCATAACGGATATAACATCTCCTAAAAGTAAAATTCTAGAAGACTACACAGGTTCACCGTCTGATGCACTTCAATAAAGCAAACATGAAGTGTAAGGAGGGCCCCTGGATAGACATTTGGAAAGAGAATCAGAGAATAGAAGATTACAGGTCACCTGCACTCAAGGCCCTTAGCTACGTTGTACATTTCTGGGGCATCCCTGAGGCAGGGAGGAGAAAAGGACTTACGATTGCAGCCAGCTCGACTCTCTGAGACTGCCACCCTGTCCAAAAGAGAAGCCCTGCCGGCATAGTGCGCCCTGTGTGGGACTGCTAAACACAAAGTTAGTAGTTCAAAACCGCTACCTGCTCTGCCGATGAAAGATGAGGCTTTCTACTCCCTAAGGAGTCACTGTGTAGGAAACCCACAGAGGTAGTCCTAACCTGTCCCCACAGGCTCCCTGTGAGTAGGAGAGTCAAGTCACTGACAGTGAGTTTAGCGTTTCTCAACTCTCGTTGACACAGTTCCTCTCTTCCTCTCGTTCGGGATTTTCCCTCCCTGTCTTTATCCCTACCAAAACACCTGCACTCGGTTTGCACGGCCTTTTGTTGAGGGTTTCACTGCATTCCACCGATAAAAATATTAACGACGTGGGCACTTTGAGATGCGTAGCAGCTTGCACAATTGATGTGGCCCATAATCATGAACTCAGAGCAGGAAAAAATAACAAAGTGACTTATAAGGGGAACCCATCATGGGAACGTTTTGAAGCCGTGCAGACTGGCATTGCATCTCCTAGTGTGAGCACAGCCAGCCTTGCTATGAAGTCGTTTTCTCAGGTCGCTGAAGGAGCAGCCCCTGCCCCTGCTGCTGCCCTTGCTCCCCCTTACCTCTGAAAGGGTGGGTTGCAGTGGCCCCGTTTAGGGGCTTTTTTTGTCCTTGCTGCATTTTAAGAATTATTTTAAAATACAGATCCAATTAAGTCAGCATCCTTGCTCAATGGTTGCAAAAAAATAACCCCTTCCAGATGTGAGTCCAGCCTGTCTTCCCCTCCCCAGCTCCATGCCGCCTTCTCCCCCCACTGGCCTGGGTCCAGCACCTCAAGCACCTCAACTTCTGTACCCCTCTTCAGACAGTTTGTGCAACTGAGATGGCCCCCCTGCCTTCTCGTTTTGAAATAGTCAATGGCCCTGCTAATGTCATTTCTGCCCCCCACCCCCGAGTCCCCGAGCACATGATGTGTTGTCAGCGTGTTGTCCCCTTGCCCACACAGAAGAGGTGGTGTGTTAGTGAGCTCACCCTGCCCACCCCGCAGCGTGCCACTGTGCTTCCTGACATGAAAAATGCCACTGGCTACGTGCTGTTGAGAAATCCGTCAAACGTCCCAAGCTGGATGTAAGCGCAGGCCGGAAGGTCCTGAGAGCTGATAGCCTTTCTTCCCCCAGATGAGTCCTTCAACATCGGGTTGAAGTTTGAGATTGCGTTTGAAGTGCGTCCGAGAAGCACTTCCGGAGCCCTTGTGCACGGCCACAGTGTCAGCGGGGAGTACCTGAACGTTCACATACGAAATGGACAGGTATTGTCTTTTAAACAAGGAAAAAAACGTTTTGACCTTGGGTTCTAGGTCGGAAGCGAATGTATTTCACAAAATTATGTCATCGATCATTCTTAATGGGGAGAAAAAAAGGAGATGAGGGATGAGGTGCAACAAAATGTAAACACAGGCAATAATTGGGATCAAATTCATGCCTTGAGAATTGTTTGGGTTAGGTTTGAACAAACAGCTGTGAAAAGATGGCACAACTACCACACAAAAACAAATAATCAGTAATAATGTAATTAAAGGGTCTTAACCAAGATTACAGATGAGTTCATCCCAGCCCCTGCTGAGAATTTGCTTTCCCACCTCACCTATACTGAATCAGAATGTTAATCTAAATAAGTCCTGTTAATTCTTGTGTAAACATTCGTAAGTACACAAGGGGGCTCCAGAATTTTCGCACAAACTTCTTGGGCCCGGTCAAAAGTGGCAGTGAAGTAATTAATTTCTTATTTCAGTGAAATAATTTTGCAAAGACAAATTCTCAGCGGGGGCTGGAGGTGGGAGATCAAACCATAATGAACCTGTTCAAAGCCCTGATTTTAACAAAATACTAGGAAGGGAATTTTTCATGAAATGGAAGCTACACACATACCAACTATTAAAACCAACAAACGATTGTTAAAATTGATATATCTATAAACCTATATGTGTATCTATACACATATAGATTTCTATATCCACCGATACACATATAGATGTGGATATGTGTGCGGTAATACATGTGCATATGTATATCTACACACACACATATCTGACAGAAGGAGCCCTGTGGTGTAAGTGGGGTTTGAGTTGGGCTGCTAACCACAAGGTCAGCAGTTCAAAAGCACCAGCTGCTCTGGAGAAAAAAGCTGAACCTTTCTGATGCGGTTCAGCTTGGTAACGTACTTCATCGTGACCAGTTAAAGGGATCCCTTCTGCTGTGTTTCTTAGGGTCCCTCTCTCCTCTTCATGCCTGTGACCCTGTTCTGTTCTCTCTCCACTGCTCACTCAGTGTACCCCACTTCTATCTCAGTGTACCCCATTTCTATCTCAGTGTATCCCATTTCTATCTCAGTGTATCTGATTGCTAAAGCCCACCCAAGAGCGACCCCTGGTGTTCAGATGGCAACGCTAATCATGTGCGGCGGCTGCTCTGCTGAATTATTGCTTCTCTCTGGTGAACTATTAAGATACTCGGTCTGGTCATAGGTGTGGGGAAACAAAATTAAATAATAAACACTTGTTGTTTGTTTCTTTAAGGTAATAGTAAAAGTCAACAATGGCGTCAGAGACTTCTCCACCTCAGTAACCCCCAAGCAGAGTCTTTGTGATGGCAGATGGCACAGAATTACAGGTAAGAAACGCTAAGGATCCTTTCTGGGCTTCCTTCCCAGAGACGATATATGACGTTGTAGAACAGGCGATGGACGGCATTCTAGAAGTAGCCAGGAAAAAGGGGGAGCTTTGAGTATCGAGCCCGTAGGAGGTTTGAAAATATGAATGTTGCCCCAAATAGTGTTGGAGTGATTGAAATCGTGTGTAATTGATGGAGCATAAAGTAGCACAAGACTATCCTAAATATTGTTGTTTCAAAAGACATTCATGCCATTAGCCTGTAAGGTATTGATGTGCTTAATAATCTAGAAGGAAATGTGGGTTCCGTTCTAGAAGGGACACTCATGACGGTGGTACGCCGGTCTCGTTGGTGTGGAAAGACGTCATTCTGGTGCCCCCTTTTGACCAGTCTCTGCCCTGTCTTCAGTGATCCGGGACTCCAATGTGGTTCAGCTGGATGTCGACTCGGAAGTGAACCATGTGGTCGGACCCCTGAACCCACACCCAGTTGATCACAGCGAGCCTGTGTTTGTTGGAGGTGTCCCAGGTAAGGCTCATTGAAAGGGGGCGGGTTTCTAAATCTGAAGCACACTGCGTTCTCGTTATTGCTATTATCTTACTAAGAGGCGTGTATCTTCATAATTCACCCCAAACAACTCAACCATTTTACATGGGATTGCCCTTTGCAGGGAATATCGGCATACTGAAAAATGTAACTCCTCACGCAAGATCCCAAAAGAGTAACGATAAGCATAAACACCACATTCTAACCAGTAGCTCTTCCCCTCCCCTAGCACATGGCTTTTCTTTTTCTCTCTCTTCTCCTTTTTTCCCATCTCCGCCAAATGTACACACTGTGAATAATGCTCTAAAATGGGAGAGTTGTGAGGGACTGAAGGTTTGCTGGGAATTGCTCTCTTTCCTAGATAGGAAATAGTTGAGACACAGTTCTCAATATCCAGGACTGGCCTGAACTCTAAAGCAGTGCAAGCCATAATTCTCTTATTCCTATGTTGTGGCATTCCTTGGGAAAGCGTCCCAGCTGCGGCTCTGTAAACACCATCAGCTTTGCTGCTCTCACGGTGGAAGGATGGTGTATAGCTGGGGCGATGACAAGAGCACACATAGGGTCCCCCTGCAGTTTGTTCACCCTCTGGAACAGGGACCAGGTCCTGACGTTGAGTGGGGGTGTTTTCCCGCATTCCACTCACCTGGGAGAATCGAGTGCGGCAGCCGGAGAGAGGGGCATAATCGAGACTCTGCCCACTTTTGCATCTGGAATTTGGAGGGAATTTGAAGGGAAAACTTCCAGTAGTTTTTCCTTGCCTCCCACCTAAATTATTTTAGACTTCCCTATGTAAAGGAAGATCACAAAAAAACTTCGAGCAGGGGAGTGAGAAAGCACAGCTCAAACTAACCACCGACATTGGTTCGTCCTAAAATAGTTCCAGTAAACCCTCCTCTCTTGTGTAACATGAATCTTTTTCAAATGCCAGTATTGACAGGAACTCAGGGACTCCAGGCATATTTGAGACTGTCGAAAGCCAACACTCGTTTTCTCACTTCTGTCCCCTCCCACAGTCCCCTGCTTCCAGCAGCCTGGCTTCAGTCAGTCCTGAAAAGGATCCTGGCCAAGGCAGTGTTCTTGGGCTCCTGTGCATTTCTTCTTCCCTAGAACTCACAACACAGTGTAAATGTGTCAAAACTTCCCAAGACCCTAGAGTGTCAAGATCAGGATAGCATAGGAATCCTTTGCTGGTTAGCCTTTCCTGCCCCTGCCTCTTGGGTCTTCCCATCCCTCTCTTCCCAGGCTTGCTATTCCCTAGATTGATCTTCAGGACTCAGCCCAGTCTTTTACTTAGATACGCACCCAACCAAATGTCCCTGGGATGCCCTGTGCATACCACTTACTGCCCTAGCACTCATTGCAAAATACTATGGAAGCCAAATCGTACACCCCTTGGTGACCAAAAACATAACTTCATTCAACACACAACAAACATTATAGATTGTCTATTAAGCAGTGCCCATGGGAGAAAGATGAGACTGTCCATTCACACTCACACTTACCTACTGTCTCAGAAATCCTAACAAACAGGCTTACTTTGTCCTAGGGTTGCTATGAGTCAGAGGTGGTGGGCCTAGATTAAGCACTGTACAGGGCACTCTAGTGGCACAGCAGGGTAAGCATTCAAGGTCAGTGGTTCAAACCTACCAGCCCCTCTGTGGGAGAGAGATGAGGCCGTTTGATTAGATGCAGATTTACAACCTCATAAACCCTCCGTGGCAGCTCTGCTTTGTCCTACATGGACTTGACTATGGATCAATGTTAACTCCATGATAGTGGACTTTTATTAAGCTCTGTGTGAAGCTCCAGGAGACGGGCAGAACAGGAGTGACTCTCGCATAGTGGACGCTGTGGTATCTGATACTCACTTTACATCAGAGTGCTTACCACATGATTCAATCATACGTTTGTCTCTGACTTTCCCTTGTCTTGGTAGTCCACTTGCAACATCACACGTTCACACCCACTACCATTTTCCTTCACTACAGGAGCCACTGAGCTTCACAGACGAGGTGGGCCAGATGTACTCAATGCCAAATCCAGTGGATAAGAAATTTAACTGAGAAAACAGCAGACAGAAACTAGCATGTCAGGAAGGTCTAACCTCAAGCCCATTGCAGCTTTTAATTCTAGCCAAGAGTCATATTAGGCAGCATAGAATAAAAGCAAAGACCATTTAAGCTGAGTGTATTTAATTATATATTTTAAAGCTGTTCAAGATTAAGTTCACTAAAATCAAAGAAGAAACCAGGCATTCAGAAAGATAAGTAAGGGAAATTCAGCCTAAATAAAATCCCTCGGTGCCTTGGATTTTCTCAGAATCCCAAATAAGCTCTTACATCAAGCAGAGCCCTGCTAACTCACTAAATATCAATAAAAAGTGAATGCATTAAAAGTCATCGAACTAAATCCCAACAAGTCAACTTTACTACATGATTTCTTTTTTTTTTTTAATAATCATTTTATTAGGGGCGCATACAACTCAGCACAATCTGTACATACGTCATCTGTGTCCAACATATATGTTGACTTCATCATTCTTACGACACCCACTTTCCACCTGAGGAAGTGCTGAAATCCTGGTGGGGACTAAGCATGATAGAGGGACAGGAAGAAAATCAAGGGAAATAGAGGAAAGAGCTGGGAGGCAAAGGGCAGTTATAGAGGTCTAGATAAATACATGTACATATGCAAATATATTTATATGAGG
>NW_022107431.1:42616828-42623102 GCF_000313985.2 Echinops telfairi | reverse complement strand
AGGCAAAGGGTACTCATAGAGATGTAAATACAGGCATATAAAGATGTAAATATATTTATATATGAGCAGGGGGAAATAGATCAATGTACATATATTTATAGGTCTAGTACATATATTTATAGGTATTAAGAAATATATAAAAATACTATATATTTATAGTACATATATTTATAGGTATTAAGAAATATATAAAAATACTATATATTTATAGTACATATATTTATAGGTATTAAGAAAACAGATGGATAGTGGGCCCCTACACAAGTACTCCCCCAACACTACATGATTTCTTTAATGAAAATAATTATTGTAGCCTCCACACATAGGGATCTCTGACCATTTGTTCCCTATTGAAAACCCTGTGTGCTAGTCCAGGTTGATTGGAGAAACAAAGCCAGAGACACTCATATGTGTGTAATAGAGAATTTTATATCAAAGAGCAATTGTACATTAAGAAAACATCCCAGCCCAGTCCAGATCAAGCCTATTTGTCCGATACCAATCCATAAATTCCTCTTCAGACTCATGTAACACATGCAATAATGCCAAATGCAGGAAGATCACAGGCCAGTGAGTGGAAAGTCTTGTGTATCCAGCAGCGGTGGAGGTATCTCAGCACTGGTGTGGGTCTCCACATGGCTTCTCCAGCACCAGGGCTCTGGCCCCATGAGCGTAGCTCCATGTGGCTTGTCAACAGGAATGTGTAGCAGAGAAAGTGTGTCTGGCCTCCAGTGAGCTATTTACCTCTGCCATGCCTTCAAACGAGGTCATCAAGCTGCGACCTGATTGACAGGCTAGACTCCACCCCTTCCTCAAGTAGACAGTAGGTTATATAACTGCCACACCCTGAGAGTCGTGTGCTAATTTTGATTCATGGAACACACTCCTGTCACTCCCTACAATTAATTGTGTTGTGCATTATGCGGGAAGTATTGGGACATGAATGATCTTCAGCTGACTTCTCCATGAGCCAAAGGCTGGTAAGCTTGGGCAGAACCAAACTTACATTTCCAAAACAGTTTTCAAAATGGGCAGCAGACTTAGGTGTTCCCAGCCCTAGTGGCTCAATGGTTAAGCCCTCCACTGCTAACCAGCATATGACAGTTCACACTCATCAGGCACTCCAAGGGGAAGGAGACCTGGTGATGGACTTCCATGAGGGTAGCACCCAGGAAACCCCCCCCCCCCAGAGCAGTTCTAGTCCATCAGGTAGGAGCCAACTAGGTGGAATTCAACCTTTTGTGTTCGCTCATTTTTTATTCTGGCAATTCAAAACAGCTGATGATTCCCCAAAAAAGCGATGCTTATTTTTTTGATGTGAGGGGGACAGTGCATTTGAAGTTCATTCCACAACATCTGAAGGGATCGCATAACAGTGTGCAACAAAAAAAGGCCTGTTTGTGACAGATGGGGGTCTGGTTTTGCCACCATGACAGTGTACCTGTTCACACAGCCATCTCGGTATGCCAGTTTTGGGCGAAAACAGCGTGCCTCTCTTGCCCCACACACCTGACTCGCCTAACCTCACTCTGTCTGACATCTTTTTGTTTCCACAAATGGAGAGGAACATGACAGGACAGTGATTTGATGACATAGAAGAGGTGAAGAAAAAATGAGGGAGGTGTTGTCAGCCATCCAAACAGATGACTTGGAAAAGTGTTTCCAAGAATGTAATCACAGATTTGACAAATGTATTAAGTGTAATGGAGAGTATTTTGAAGGTGATAAGGTTGTTTTGTTAAAAAAAAAATTTAATACATAGCTTGCGGGGGTGAATCTGAACTTTTTGAGGTATCCCCTCATATATCATCATCCTAATCTATAGGGAAATTAAGGGAATTGATCTTTCAGGGGCCTGCCAAATCTAAAATGCTTATCATTCTAGATATGAACTGATTTTTCTGTGATATATTGTCAACAGAAAGCTTCTGCGTATTCTTAATCTTCATGGCTTAGAAAGCTTATTGCTGTGCTGCATGGTATTTGCGTCACTGTCCTGGTTTATGTTGTTTCTTGAGTGACTGATGCCTAAGTGTTTTTCCATCTTTTATTTGCTACTGTTCACAGAAGTGTTTGTACCCAATAATAAGTTTTGACTAAATGGATTTTAATTTCAGGATATTTCTAAGCTCTCTAAATTGCTTTAGATTATATTGCTTCTGTCATCCCCACATATTTTATTGTGCTCATTTAATTAATAAGCATCAGGCTTCTTCAGTATATCTAATTAAGATAAAGTCCCCCCTTCCCCCGCATACCACAGGGCACCTGTGCCCACGCAAACATGAGCTACTTATTGTTCTGCTATTTATAGAGCCGCCAAGACCCTTTGCTTGGAAAAATGAATTTTTTGTTTATTTGAATTCATTATTTTCTCATTATATGTTATGAGCTTGGCAACGTATGGGTGCTTATCGGTGAAAGCTAATGACGTAAGTTATCCAGAAATATTAAGCAAGTCCGAAAATAGTGTGGAAACTCAGATTCCATGTCTCCTTATCAGCAAAGCACCGTAAATAAATAAGCCCCGGGTGAAATTGGCCCCCAGGAATAGGTGGGATTGTTCGTGGCCTAGCAGTCAGTTTGGGCACCCAACGAATGAACCAAAACACCACCCAGCTCTGCACGTCCCCGTGACCGCTCATGCACCAGATCGTGGTGATCCAGAGGGTCTCTGTGGGTGGTTTTCACCAGCAAATCACCAGGCCTTTCTTCCTCGTCTGTCTTGGCCTGGCAGCTCCATTGTTCAGCATCGTAGTAGCACACAAATCTCCACTGACAGTCAGGTGGTGATGGTTCAGGAAAAGCATTGCCTAGGAATGGAACCCCAGTCTGCCACATGGCAGACAAGAATTCTTCCCCCAAAGCATAGGTAGTATGTAAAAAATCACGGCTGTCTTTTTTTGTTTCCTTTTTTGTCATTTTATTGAGGGGCTCTTACAAATCCTATAACCATCCATCATTAAACTGTATTAAGCACACGTGTACATATGTTGCCATCACTGCTGAGTCTTTACATGGGCATGGTACATTTGTTTCATCCTTAGAAGGCAGCTGAACTTTACCCAGACATTTCATCATGAAAAGCAAGGCAAAACATTCAAGTTTCTGCATATTCATAGGACTTCACAAGCAGATGAAATGTCTGAGAAATGAGTAAATTATAACTCTATTCCGTTTTTGACAAGTAGGGCATCTTGGTGATGTGCACAATTATGCACACTTCTACCGCAAAGTAATGTTTGGGGTTGCAGTGCCTGAAATGCAAGATTTGATTTTCATTCGTTTCTCTTTTCAGAGTCTCTACTGACGCCAGGCATGGCCCCCAGCAAGCCCTTCACAGGCTGCCTCCGTCACTTTGTGATTGACGGGCACCCAGTGAGCTTCAGTAAAGCAGCCCTGGTTAGCGGGGCTGTGAGCATCAACTCCTGCCCCGCAGCCTGACTCCGCAGAGGGAGCAGCGCAGTCCACAGTTCAGAGCACTGAAATGACCACCGGCCTGGCAGGGAGGAGCCACAAAGCTTCCGAAGGGTGGAAGCTTCCAACCAGCTGTGTATGGCTTCGAGGAATCATCAGGGACTGGATGTTTATTATTTCTCATTTCCATTCTTTCCTTCTCTCCTAAATGTCTGCCACGGACGACCGTCAAAGGAGTGTCAAACATACTTGTATTGAGAGTCCACTTGCTTCCTACTGGTGAATATTCTGCTCCTCCTGTTTCTAATAAAATAGAAGGGATTCTAAATAAACACTGGCACACGTTTTGTAAAAGTGTGGTGAGATTCTCATAGTCATTTTTCTTTCGATGAAGATAACTTTCGATCTGTGCCAAAATAACTTTGCCCTAAGCTGCGTTTCTCTATCGTGAAAAGATTTACCATTTATGTAATAACCAAAATTGATGATCAGTTGGATTTTAGCATTTCTCTCTCGCTCGCTCTCTTCTCTGTCTCTCAACTATCAATATCATAAGTAGGTTTAGATTTATAGCAGTTATTAAAGTTAAATAAATTTCTAATTAGGAAAAAATGATAGAACCATTTCAGATGAGGCGTATGTCCCAATAGTGACAGCTTTGGAAACCCTATACAGCAGTGGTTCTCCACCTTCCCAATGCTGCGACCCTTTGGTACGGCTCCTCATGTGGTGGTGACCCCAACCATAATGTTATTTTCATTGCTACTTCATCACTGTCATTTTGCTACTGTTATACATCAGGCGACCCCTGTGAAAGGGTCGTTTGCCCCCAAAGGGGTCACGACCCACAGGTTGAGAACCACTGCTAAGTAGGGTTACTGTGAGTCAGAATCGACTCTGGCAGTGGGATGTTGCTTCTTAGATAACCTACTCGGCGTCAGCTATCATGGTAGATAAAATTGACATTCCAATCGATAATCTTATGAGGTAGGGTTTACGGTAGGAAACCTGAGATTTACTAGCTTAAGTAATGTGTTTGCTGCCATGAACTAGACAACGGACAAGCTACCTGTCTGCAGGGGTCAGCAAGGTTGTTCTTGAGCTTTGCTGCCCCAAGAGGCCCGCATGCCTTCAGGCCCAGTCTCACCTAGACGCTCAAGGTGGCGTTACAAACTCAAACACCTGGGAAAAGGTACCATAAAAGGAGTGAGACTGGGCGGATCTGACAAAACCAACTCAGTACTTTCTATGGCCCACCTAGAGGAGCAGTTAGTGACTCAGTTCAGCCAGTTGTCACTGAGGAAGAGCACCGACCCTGAAAGGCCAAAGTTTCCCCAAGATTTTGGAAATGGGAAATAGCCTGGCTTTTCAGTTGCTCAGGAATGGAATTAAAACCATAGCACCCACAAGGGGAAATTCCACAAAAGCCAGTCAGAATCTCCGGAGAGCCTTATGTGACTTCTGGGCTCAGGACGCTGCATCCGGCCGCCTGGGGCTAACGCGGCACAGCGGGGCCCTAGCAATCTTCCCTGCACCAACCGATCCAAGCAGGGGAGTCGCTCTGGGGTAGCCTGTCATTTGCTTTTCCAATAAATTTGCCTGAGGTCTCATAACAGACCACTCTACCCTCACATCCTCACTGGTGGCCTAAGCTAGACCAGCACATTGCAGACCTGGCCTGGCCCCAGCAGGCCTGTAACACTTCACACACGCTATCCAGAACACGCTCAAACTTTCTAAGTCTCCACATTGCCCCATAATTTGAAGGTGACTTTTTTGCAGCGTTATTATTTTATATCATTACCAAAAAGTTCCTGGGGAACAATCCCACTATTTTCCTTCAAAATTTTTGAAGCTCCCCCTCCCCCATATGTCCTCAGAAAATAAGAACTCACTGTCTCGTATACTTCTAACAACCTCACAATGACTTTCTGAAATTTTGACTTTACTATCGAGAAGCGCTAATTCCATTCTTTGACCTCTGGTGGCATAGTGGTTACAAGGCGGGTTGCTAACTGCAAGGTCATCAGTTGGAAACCACTGGTTGCTGACGGGAGAAAGGTGAAGCTTTCTACTCCCGTGAAGAGTAACAGTCTCTAAAACCCACACAGGCAGTTCTTCTCCACCCTACAGGGTAGCTACGAGTTGGAAGTGACTCATGGCAGTAAGTTGTTTGGTTTTTTTAGGTAGTTTTATTGGCATATACTTTGTACATAATTTAAATGTTCGATCCTATTAAGAAGAATTATGCAATCATCACCACAATCGATTTCAGAACATTTTCTCTCACACGCATTATTAGTTCTCCATTTCTCTCCATCATCCCCAACCTCGCCCCTAGATAATTATTAATCCAGTTACTGTCTCTATGGAGTTACCTATCCTGGATTTCAGAAAATCATGCAAAACACAAACGGGAAGCAAACAAACCAAGCCAACGACAATGAATACACACAATAGAAAAACCTCAATTGAAAAGCAATCAGGAAATATTAAAACTGGAGACAATTTTAAAATGTGTCAAAGGAGGGATCAAATGATAAGGTATTACATTTTGACTTAACTACACCTGCCATAATTGACTCTGCAGTGCTCTCCACATCCCTGGAGTGGGTTCCCAGGGATTCGTGGGGGTTTAATCCATGTGGGGACACTGAAAATGGACTTGGGTCTTCTACAGTCATCCACAGTGTGGTAGGTGGGGTTGGCCTAGAGAAACAAGTTCGGTGATACTCATCTATGTATAAGAGAGAGCTTTATATCAAAAATTATAATTAATCATTTTATTAGGAGCTCCTACAGATACAATACATAATTCAGTTAAATCAAGCATAATTTTACAATGGCTATCACCATT
>NW_022107431.1:42589252-42614937 GCF_000313985.2 Echinops telfairi | reverse complement strand
TCTCATAGTGGGGTTGGCCACGTGGTCCTCTCTGTGGACTGGCTGCTCTATTTGGCCTAGTGGGTCAGGATGTGCTCCAGTCTCTCCTCCTCCCCGTCACCATTACTTTTAAAACATTTTCTTTCTTCTTGAGCTCTTTGATAGCAGCTCCACCTTTTCCCCTCTCTCACCTACCCTACTGCCCCAGGAACCCTTATTATTATATATTATTATTTAATAATTATTTATACATATTATATAATATATAATTATATAATTAAATAAATCTAATTATTAAATTAAATACTTAAATAGATTATTTAATTATTATATATTATATATTATTATTATCTTACACCATCCAATATATTCATTCACCTGCAATTCTGTTATTTATCTTCATTTTGAAAAGATATAGGTAATAGTCCATTGCCTTCTTGACTTCATTTCTTATGTGTGTTATCATTCTAATTTTTGTTCCTCTGGGTAAATGTGGTACTTTGTTTTTGTTTTTATCAGCTTTTAAGATTTTTCTCTTTATCTCTGGTTTTCAGACAATTTAATTTTGACATGCTTATTGTTTTCTTCACATTTCTTCCCTTTGATGTTAGTATAGTTTCCTGGATCTTTCAATTTACAGAAATTTATTTTCATTATTTCTTCAAATGTGTTTCTGTACCTTTCTGGAAGACATTTACATAAATGTGAGATTGAATGATACTGGAACACAGGTTTTATCTGTGTTCTTTCCAATATTTTAGTGTTTCATTTTGAATAACCTTATTATTTCTTCAAGCTTATCTTTTTGTCTCATAATGTCTAGCTCTTAATCCCTTCTTGATTATGATTATAGTAACTTGTCTACTAAGACTGTCGTCTGTTATTCCTGGATCTGTTTGTATTGACTGATGATTCTCTTAATTACAGATATTCCTTCTGCTTTGCATACCTGGTAGTTTTTAATTGTATGTTATTCATTACATCTGCAATCATTTTGATTATTTCAAGTCTTGCTATTAGCCTTATTTGGCAATGTCCAGGGCAGCCCTCAGTCTAAGGTCATTCCATTACTCACCACTCAACTACAATGAAGTAACATCTTGCTGAGGACACCACTGTGCTAAACACGGAGCACCGTGTGTTAAAAGACCTTTATACTCTGTCTTCCTTTAAGGAGTCCTACATTATTATTTTGCAGGCAGCTAAATTACCTAGAGATTACTTTGATTCCCTTAAGGGTTATTTTTAAAGCTTTTCTAAAATTGGTATAGATTTGCTTTATATCTATCTCTAGTTTACTATTTCCACTAAGATGTTGAATCTTTTGACTTCTCTATATTTGTTGTTTGTGTCTTCATACATCTATGCCCATACAGTTATTAACTATATTTTTTTAAAAAAACGTGCTTATAATGTACATTATCAAAGAAAGACAAGGAACCGTAAGGGTTTTATCTGACTCTAGAGTCAGTTACTTGGAAAAGATCACTTGGGGAGATGGATGGTGGCACTTAACAGGAGGAGAAAGCAACAGGCTAAGTTTCTGGGGACTACTGCAAGAAAAAATGAGACTAGAGAGCTGACCTAGACCTCAAAGGTGATCCCACGTCTAACAAATAAGGAAATACACCTGAGATTTCTCACAGGAACTCATGGTATAGTGGGTTACCTGCTGAGCTGTAAACTGCAAGATCAGCAAGTTTGAGCCCCCCAGGTGCTCTGAGGGAGAACTATGCAGCTTTCAGCTCCCTTAAAGATTTACCACCTGGGAAACTCAATGGGGGCAGTCCTATTTTGTTCTATAGGGTCAGTAGTGGGTCAGAATCAACTTGATGGCAGTGAGGTTATTTTAGGTTTTTGTTTTTATGTTTTTTTAAATACTCATTGTTTTTTCAATACCCATTGTTGACAACTTCAAAATGAGGAGCTAAAGCAGTGGTTCTCAAGCTGTGGGGGTCGAATGACCCTTTCACAGGGGTTGCCCGATTCATAACAGTAGCAAAATTACACTTATGAAGTAACAACAAAAATAATTTTATGGATGGGGGTCACCACAACATGAGGAACTGTATTAAAGGGTCACGGCATTCGTAAGGTTGAGAACCACTGAGCTAAAGAGTTGGGGTGCAGTGTTAAAATAAAACATTGTTTTTCCTGGGTAATTAGAGGTTAGAAACATACCCTTGATCTCATTAAATGAATTCAGCCAATAAGCAAACTTGTATATGCAAGCAGGTTAAAGGCTTTGCAGATTGACCAAGGACAAAACTAACAGTCTCTTTTCTCCACCATCATAATTTTTCCTGGACAGATTAGTATCAGAATCAGAATTTAGTATCTGTGTAAGTATCAGAAACTGTCATGGAATATTTTAGAGATAGGATTCTGCTAAGTAGAGGTATAATATAAACAAAGGAAATCAATCTAAAATACATTAAGCATTTAGAAGAAGGCCCACCTGATCAATAACCAAGGTGGATTAAGTTTCACCTTGCCAAGCAGAAAGCGAGAGTTTTGAGAATGATGAGGGCAACGAATGTGTAAGTGTGCTTCACACAATTGATGTATGTGTGGATTATGATAAAGAGTTGTATGAGCCCCAATAAAATGATTTTTTTAAAGTTTCACCTGAATTGTTATTATTAATGATTCACCATGGGCTAGATTATCTCTAAAGCACTTTCTAATTATGACATATTCTGTCTTCTTAATCAAACATAACTGATGACTTCTCATTATGCATGTTTTACTGACTATATTTCTTATACTAAGAGTAAACATTTCAACTATTGTCATCGTCCAAAGTTGCCGCCACTTTTATTGTTTACCAGCTGATACTGGTCCATTAGCCTTGACCTAGTCAACACCTACATAAGACTTAACGGTGCTATTAGGATGCATTTCCTTGCTGCTCTGTGCAGCTGGCTTGCGCATTGTTGCATAGACATTGATGGGAACATCAGTTATTGTCAGGCAATGACTTCCAGGACATCGTCGGAGCTGCCTGGATAACAGAGAAAATAATACGTAGTTACTCAAAAGGAAGTATTTTTAACTGGGTGTCAAAGTTTGAGTGCATATTTGACTGTTTGAAATAGTCTTGACATCTTTGAAATCATGAAGTAATTATAACAGGGACACTGATGAAGCAAACATTTTAGATTTCTGTTACAAAGAAATTATGGCTGTTGCTTGACATTTAATCGTAGGAAACTAATAAATACAAAGGTACTCCTTTATAGCCAAGTCAATAGTATTGCGATTAATAATTGCTAAATAGCAAAGAGAGAGAAAATGCATCGTGGTAATGCAATGACAATTTGTTCTTAATACACTTTAACATAACTTTAGTTCAATGATTTAAAAAGTAAGAGCTTTGTGGGCAAATATAAACATGAACACACTACTCCACATTCTAGTCAAAAGTTGAAAGAATCTCAGCTTTGAAAGGCCTTCACATTACATGTAGTCCAAAAAGCGTCTGCTTGAATTTCTTTTCCAAGGCTCTCAACAAATAGTTATTCAACCTTAAACGTTCTAAAACCAGGAGCTCACTACTTCCCAAAATACCCTAATCAATCCTTGAATAATTGATTGTTTAAGTTTGTGCTTATTTAAACTTAAATCTGTGTTCCAAAAAATTCCAAGCAATGAGATAAGAAATAATGAAATATTGAATATTTTTCTATGGTAAAAATATACATATATGGAAAATGAGGATGCATTTTATTTATTATAGGTTTGTTTAAAATTTTGTAAAACTCATTTAATTTCATGGAATCTTCACATTATATATATATCTATTTCTGATGAGGGTCAAGTACAAATCAAAGTGATATAAGTCTAAGATTAGAGACTGACTCATTTTCATATTTATAGCCTTATGAAAGATATCAGGTATGGCTCTTTAATTGAACATTAGCTAATCTTTATATTATCACCAGTCTTGTAAAAATGTGTTGATGGTACAGTCACTGTAGAAAACAGTTGTCTGTTGCTCACAATGTTAAATATGCAATTATCATATGATATAGCAGTTTCACATATATGTGCACATACATATAAAAGAAAGATAGTAGAAACTGAAGCAGACACAATTGCTACCAGTATCTATAGAAATAATTCAAGTCTCCATCAACAAATGAATAGATAGACAAAACATGACATATATATTCAACGGAATAGTATTCCGCTATCAAGAGAGATGAAGTTCTGATATATGCTTTGACATGCATAAACCTTAAAAATATTATGCTAATTTAAATAAGTTAGATCCCAAAGGGCAAATAGTGTATCAGTCTACTTAAGTGAAATAGAATAGGCAAATCCATCCAGACAGAAAAAAGATCGGAGATTACCAGAGACTAGGGGTAGGGTAGAAGGGGGAGTTATTATTCAATAGGTACAGAGTTTCTGTTTGGGTGCTGAGAAGGTTTTGGAAATATACAAGAGTGAAGGTTGCGCATCATTGTGAATGTAATTAATACCTTTAAAAAGTGAAAATGGCCAATAGGATGTCACGCTGTTGTTGGGTGCCACTGAGTTGCTTTCTACTCACAGAGGACTCGTAGTACAGAACAGAGGACACTGCCACCACCTGCACTGTCCTCACATTGTTGTGTGAAGCCACCGGGGCAGCCACTGTGTCCGTCTCTCTTGCTGAGGGCCTTCCTCTTTTTCATTGCCCCTCCGCTGGGCATGACGTCCTTCTCCAGAGACTGGTCTCTCCAGACAACATATCCAAGTAATTGAGATGAAGCCTCATCCTCCTTGCCTCCAAGGAACATTCTTCTGCTTCCTCCAACAAAGATCTCTTTGCTCTTTGGGCATGGTGCTTCCAATATTCTTTGCCAGCACCACAATTCAAACACGTCAATTCTTCTTCTGTTGTCTTTATTCGGCGTCCAACTTGCACATGCCATGAGGTGATTGAGAAAATCCTGGCTTGGTTCAGACAGACCTTAGTCCTCAAAGTCACAGCTTTGCTTTTCATCACTTTAAAGAACTCTCGTGCAGCAGATTTACCCAAGGCAATGCGTCCTTTGGTCTCTTGATTGCTACTTCCGTGAGCATTGATAGTGGATTCCAGCAAAACAAAATCCTTGACAACTTCAATCTGTTCTCCATTTATCATGATGTTAAGTATTTGTCCAATCGTGAACATTTTTTCTTTACATTGAATTGTAATACATTCTGAAGGCTGCAGTCTGTAATTTTTATCAGCAAACGCTTCAATTCCCCCTTATTTTCATCAAGCAATGTTGTGTCATCTGTATATCACAAGTTGTTAATAAGCCTTTCTCCTATCCTGATGCTGCCTCCTTCTTCTTACAATTGTTTCTCTGATTATTTGTTCAGCCTACAGATTGGATAGTGCTCGAGAGGTTTCCAGTATCTGATAGTATTTTGGTACTATCCATAAGGGTGTCGGTGGCTAAGTCCTCTGATGTGGATAGTCTATTCCTTCTCTGTGGTCTGTCCTTAGTCTGAAAGCTCAGCTGAACCAGCTCACTTTGGGTGACTCTTCTGGTATTTGAAATCCCAGTGACATAGCTTCCAGCAACACATAAGCCACACAGTACAACTAACAGACAAGTGGCAGAGTATTTTTACAAGTATGTGTGTGTGTGTTTTACAATAATATATATCTTTTATCATTTAAAAAAAGAATTTTTCTATCATCTAGACTTACGGAGCTGTAAAATACAGAATCTACTACACAAGTCTGGTCTCTTTTAATATGGATTTAATAACAGCAGTGTTTTTCTTTCCCTTGCCTATATTGAACATCAAGTAAAGCTTAAGCTGTAGAAAGACATGAGACATTCTCTCAGCTGTAAGATCAGAGAGCTTTACCTGGTTGGTGAAGTCTCTTTCCCATTAGCGGCAGCACTAGAGCTCAACCCAAGTTCCAGGCCTATTGAAGAATCTCCTCCTTCCATTGGAAAACTCCTTGCCTGGATCCCAAACCGAAAAGGCATAATTCACTGAAGACCTAGGTTCATAAATTAAAATCAAATGGTGAGAAGGCTGTCTTCAAATTGTTCTTTATACTTTTTTAATGTTGCTGCCTTTGTTATAGGCAAACAGAAATGTTCTGAAAATAACATCCAAAAATATCTTTAAAATGTGTGAAATTGCTATATTACATAAATTACTATATTACAATAATATAGTAATTATATTACTATACTAATTAATAATTACTATATTATCAATTACTAAATTACTATATTACATTTCAAATGTGTGAAATTACTACATTACTATATTATATAATTATGATATTATATGTACTATATTACAAATATATGTAATATATGTAAAGTTTTTGTTTCCTCCCTCCCCATTCCATGTTTGTCTTTGTCACCATTGAATCTTCAATTCCTTCACTAGTTTCTGGGACAAAATAGGTCCTTACTAGTTACCTTCAGTAACTTGGCATGTTTTCAGCTTTTAGCCCCAGAAGAATAGGAAACTGTCTTGTACCTCTTTCTTATGCCTAAAACGTAACTACTTAGTGGGGGTTGTAATGCTTAATAAAAATGTACTACATTTATGGATTCGTATGACTATATAAAGACAGTACATATTAACTAACTTAACCAAGATGCAAAGACTTACCAAAATTGGTCGAGTGTGATTCCTGGACAGGTGAATAGATCAACTGCTTCTCCTGTCCTTCCATAGAAGACTGGAATGGCCAAAAGAATGATGATCAAATGTCTCAGTGACACGCAGAAATTATGACATCAGAAGATTCTCTCACAGAGTTTCATTCCTGCCAAAGGATCAGATCTCTCAATTCCCCCCTCTCAATTCAGCAATACGCTGAAAGCTAGCTTACATTTAGAAGCTGCTCAACAATAACTGGGTGCTTGGTTTACTTTTTTGCTTTAAACTTGGGTTGAGGATTTTATACTTGTCAGCACTGTCTTCTTTAGTGCTCTACAGTATTAAATATTATCTTAATCTATAAATGCATTTTATCTATCACCTAAAGAAGCCTGGTGGTACAATGGTTAAGCACTCAGCTGCTAACGTCAAGGTTAGAAGTTCCCCCACCAAGCCTCTCTGTGGAAGACAGACCTGGTCATTTGCTCCGGTAAAGTTTACAGCCTAGAAAGCCCGATGGAGAAGTCCTATCCTGTCACACACTATGAGTAGAAAATTCAACTTGACAAGGCTTAACAATCACAACAGCAGCAGCACTATATACCTACAGCCAATCGATTGGAACAACACAATGCTTGAGTCCCTCACTCTATGTCCCACTTCTACTTCTTCATTCTTGCTATTTTCCAGATTTACCCTCAATAACTTCAATTGATCCAACCTACCTTCCTCCTCAAACCATTCACTTGCCCTCAAAACTGCACCTGTACAAATTTCCCTAAAACTCTTCCCCAGAATTCACCTCGACTACAAGGACTACCTTTTTTCCCCTAGTTTTTTAAACAGCTTTTGAAATTACCAGAAGGGATAGCTTATACTGTCCGATTATTTCATTGGTTCTTGAGCTTCTCCCTCTGCTCACCTCTTCATTTCCCTGGTGTCCCTCCTTTCTGAAGGACTGTTGATGGCTTCCATACTCAGGGCTAAGCTCAGCGTATTCCTGCCCCACTCAATAATATTGAAGATGTACACCTTGTAGCCTTAAAATTACTGTTCAGATAACCATTTTTCCCATCTTTATAGCTGATTACTATTTAATGCAAGTTAGCAGTTTTAGGCCTAATTTTTAAGCCTTTATTATGTATATTTTATGCTAAGCTCTATTTCCCTTTGTACAATGTGCAAAGAATATTAGATATAGTCAAAAATTAAATGGAGCACATAAATATTGATGTGCTAGGCATCAGTGGATTGAAATAGCCTGCCATCGCCATTTAAATCAGACACTTCTATGGTTTACTAAGCCGGGAACAACATCTGCCCAGCATTAGTTGTGAGTGTTGGCTTACCCAAAGGAACCATGGTAGCCCTGGTGGTGGTGTTAAGCGTTGGACTGATAACCACAAGATTGCTGGTTCAACCCCAGCAGCCACTCCACAAGAGAAAGATGAGTCTATGTGTTCCCATAAAGAGTTACAGCCCTGGGATTCCTGTATAAGGTTACTGTGAGCCAGAATTGAGAACAGTGGGTCATTGGCTTAGTTAAGTGTGTTACTTGGTCAACAGATGATCGGAGGCCTTCTTCTTCAGGGCAAAACATTCAGTGTTCCTTAAAAGAAAAATACATGAAAAGAAAACCTGAGTCTGGTGCTTCTTAGTTGATCTCTAGTGAACGTCAGCTTGTGAACAGAATCCTGAGTCTAACTCTGCAATGAAATATCATGGTGATTTTTTAACATCCTCTTTTATCTTTGATCAAATGGAAGCCTGCTAGCATAGTGGGTTACACGATGGACTGCTAATCTGAAGGTCAGCAGTTCAAATTTACCAGCCACTCCATGGAAGAAAGATGAGGCTTTCTGGTCGCATACAGAGTTACAGCCTAGGAAACCCATAGGGCAGTTCTGCTCTGTACTATAGGTTACTGTGAGCTAGACTCTACCCAACGACAGTGAGCTAGGGAGAGTTCTTTTCTCAAAACATAGTATATAGGGAAGGCAGCCTATACAGGTGACAGTTCACAGCTAGTTCTGTGTAACTGATATTCTCTTCTCGAGGTAAGCCAAGGGAATTGATGTGGGACCACTGATTTACTCTCAGGCTTTTTTCACCCGGCTTGATCGTCTCACTGAACTTTTTATCAGGAAAGCAGTGTCTCCTTTGGATTTCCCTGCAGCAGCATCTTTTAAAAACAGTGGGAGGCAGGGTACCACTGCCATGTCCTTTACCCCAACAAAGAACCAGCAGATGAAATTGTCCCTAGCATTGATTCACAAGAGTACACCTGTCCTGCTCAGACTCACAGTACACTGCGCACTGGGTGGGGTCACTCTCTCAGACTTGCCAGACTGCCTGTATGTCCTCCACATGGACTGCTCCCCTAGCAAACAGCTGGTATAGAATACCCAGCCTTTGAGAAACTGGTGGTAGATACCTGTTTGCTGGGCTGCCTTAGGGGCACTGAGGCAGAAGTCAGTCAAGGAACCCTAGCTAACAGCTAGACAGCTAGACACATACACACACACACACACACACACACACACACACACTTCCCAAAATGTAAAGAATCTTCAAAGATATGGAGAGTATTCCCACCTCCTGCAGTGTGCTAGCCTTGAACCTGTCAACAGAGTGCATTAAAAAAAAAGACCAAATCTTTCCTGTTCAAATGTTCTTAATTTAACTTTTCCATGTACAGCTTCTGGGGCCCATGACTACCACTAGCAGGGTAGCGCTCTGCAGAGGCCAGAACACCGTATGAACTGGCAGCACACCTCCCTGAAGTGATTCCTTCTACCCACATCACTGCCTAAAAAATAGACCAAACTCTGCAATTGTTGGAAGCTCCAGCTTCTAACACTAACTTCTTGCTCAAAAAGCAGCTAAGATGCTGTTTGCAATTGCAGGATGTTTTTTGTTACTAGTGACTTTGTCCCTCATCCTTTAAGCTATGTTATTAGGAGGGCCAGTCCCTAGAAAAGGGCACCATGCTTGGTAAAGTGAAAGGTGAAAGAAAAAGAGAAAGCTCCTCCGTGGGATGGACTAACTCAGTATTTCCAACACTGGACTCAAACAGAGCGACAATTGTGCAGATGGGACAGGATGGGGCAGTGTTTGGACCTACTGTACATAGAGTTGCTATGTGTCAGAACCAACCCAACAACCTCTAACAAGAACAAATTATTAATCCCAAGATAGATAAGGACTAAGATAAAAACATCTAAATGGAAATGTGCGGTGGCCATCGCATCATCAACAAGCCACTGCAATTTCAAATTACCACCTATCAGAGAAATGTGACAACAAACATTTCTCTTAGTAGGGGAATAAGGCATGCTAGTCAATCATCAGTTCGTACTGATAAGCATTAAAAATACATATAATTTAACTTTTTATTGGAGAAGACTTCTTACAATTTCTAATTCCTCAAAATGTTTGTGGAAAATATTGCATTCAAGGAATGCTTTCAATCAAGAGTCCTGGTGGTATAGTGGTTACTGTGGGTGAAACTACCATCTGCTAAATGTGAGAAGCCAAAGAAACCCACAGGGCAGTTCTACCGGCCTACAGTGTTGCTATGAGTCAGAATCGACTCGACGGCAAACTCAATCACACTCACCGCCATCGGGTCAAATCCAACTCACAGCAACCCTGCAGGACAGGGTGGAACCGCCCCTGTGGGTTTCCGAGACTGGCACTCTACTAGAAAGCCTCCTCTTTCTCCCCAGGAGCAGCAGGTGGTTTCCAACCGCTAACCATAACCACTTCATGGCAGTGAGGTATTTTGTTGTTGTTTGTTTCTTACTTGAAATCTGATGTAATTTGATCATTTGCTTTCCAGTGTTTGAAAAATTTTAAGAATTTGCTAACTTTCCGTAATGAGTGCTTTTTCAATCATTTGCTCTCCCATGAACACTGCATAAATCAAATACCTAATTTAACCCTATCTCTTTCATTAGCCTTCTCCCCCGTCTACAATCTCACCCACTGATTCCAATTGCACTTATAAGAGCCACACCGACACTGTAAATCAACATCCTGAGTTTCTTGTGTGTCTTCTGTTAGATTTTGAGCTTGTTGGAGCTGGAGCGATCGATGACTTGATTTCTTTTTCATCCTCGATAGCCTATTAGTTATATTCTGGGCGCACACGACGTTCACCAAATACTAGTTGGGTGTCTTCGCTTTGCTCATTTTGGGTCTCGCTACCGTTTCGGGGTGCCCCACCACGTCCATTTGTCTAGCGTTTCTTTGTTCGCGGCAACCTTGCTCCTTCTCTATTAGAACCAAGGGCTCGCTGGTAAAAGATGTCAACGCCACATCCCGTGGACTCAGAACAAACGGAATTTGACCTACCGCTAGGGTGAGACTATACACGAGCACTAAACTTCTGATAAACGCTCATGGAGAGTTTTAACGAGCCATAGTTTAAACTCCAGAGCCTCCAGATACCCTGCCAGTTACCGGGGCCTCCCGAGCTGCGGTTACTCGAAGGTGTTTACCAGGCAGCGAGGATTTGCGGTCCTGAGCCCAGTCGCTATGGTAACGGGAGACGCGAGCGCGCCTGCGCGGGCCTTCTGAAGTAAAGTCTCAGCTTGAGCCCCAGGCGCGCTTGGCGACGGCCGCGCCTTGCGGCAGCGGCGTGACTTACGGCCGCCCCGTGGCTCGGAGAACGAAGTGGGCGGGCGCGGCGAATGCCCACGCCGGCGCGGGCTGCGGGCTGACTCGGACGGCCTGCTCCTCGGCATGACCCAGTCGGTGGTCGTGCAGGGTAAGTAGCGCCCCGCGGCGGGGACCTGGCCGAGAGCCCCCGTTTCCCGCACTCTAATGTCCGTTTTCCTTCCTCCCCTCCGGGGAGCAGTGGGACAGTGCGGAAACCAGATCGGCTGCTGCTTCTGGGACCTGGCGCTGAGGGAGCACGCCGCGGTCAACCAGGTACCGGCGCCCGGAGCCTCCCCGCCGCCGGTCATCGAAGTCCCTGCTCCCGATAAGTCAGAGCGCGAGTTCCGCTTCGATCTGACCGCTCTCCGTTGTATGAAACAGTCACTGTCAAGGAGATACCGGTGCTTCGACGTAGATTGACGTTAGACACTGACCGAGACCACGGGGTGGATCTGCCCCACTGGGTCCCGAGGCACACTTTCAATGGGAGTCGAAAGCCTGGCCCTTCTCCCCAAAGCCGATGGGGGCTTCAAATAATGGGCCGGTGCGTAACCACGACGCCACCAGAGTTCCCAGATCGTTTTTTCCAATTCTCGAGGCCCCTCGCATTTATCCATGTTCTTGTGAAGATCACCGAGGTAGTACTACTATATGTGAAAGTGCATTTTACAATAGGTAACACATGTCGTGGCTTTGTATACCTCAGTTCTTAAAATGGTCACCAAGAATTTAGAGGAAGCTCATTTGATGCGCCTGCTCTGCTGCCCTATGGGGAATCGTCCATCACCCCTGCTGCCTTGCAGCATGGATTCTCCTGCGAGGGGATTGGAAGAATCCTGACATGCTTTTTCAAAGCCTAGGTGGCTCATTGATGTGCATCAGCGGTTCTCATCCTGGGGGTCGAAAGACCCTTTCACAGGGGTCTCCCGATTCATAACAGTAGCAAAATGACAATGATGAAGTAGCAACGAAAATAATTTTATGGTTGGGGGGTCACCACCACATGAGGAACTATTAAAGGGTCTCGGCATTAGGAAGGTTGAGAACCACTGGTGTACATCTTCATGCAGAAGACTTGAGTTCAGGGCCAGCCCTTGCACCTCATCAGTAGCCACTATCCATCTGTCATTGGATGCTTGAGTGTTGCTCTGATGTTGAACAGGTGTGGGCAGAGCTTCCTCGGTAAGACACTAGAAAGAAAGGCCTGCCGATCTTCCCAAAATCAGCCAATGAAAACACCTATGAGTCATAATGGCCTTGTCCCCGTTGTACACAGGGTTTGCCATGAATCCTGCCAGCTACATGACAACTAACCACAACAGTAAAGCCACTAAGGTGGGGTGAGGTGAGGGGGGTGCCATGACTGTCCAGTAGGTTCCAACTCTTGGCAATGCCCTGTGTTACAGAGAACTGCCCTACAGGGTTTTCTTGGCCATACTCTTGGAGGACACACATTCCAGGCCTTGCAGGGAGCCACCCCTGGGTGGGTTCCAACTGCCATCCTTTTAGGTTAGCAGCTGAATGCAAACCACTTACACCACCCAGGCTCTCAACAAAGCCATTCATTACAAGTGCAGTGTTAATGACAGGTGTGATGTTATGTACCTTGTGCAATTATTAAAACTATACAATGTCATAAATAGATGTTTTTCTCTTTGTAGAGAGGAATTTATGATGAGGCAATAAGCAGCTTCTTTAGAAATGTGGACACCAGGTAAGAAGCCATTAAAGTCTATCAGAGCATGCTGAACCTTTTCCTGTCAACAGACTGGGAGAGCAGTCTGCAAACGTGAAGTGCAATAAAAACAGTTGATAACTGTGAAGAACGTGTCTGCCTTTCTGTTTGCTTTGGTTTTCTCATCACTGGAAGCATGGTCTGTAGAACTGGGCACCGTTTTTTCTGTTGAAGTCATGTTAGAAAGCAAAACCATCAGCATGATTTATTTTAACTTCACTCTGAAATGAAGATTGCGATTTTCTCTGAGGACATCTTGTTAGGGCATCTGTTCATGGTTAACTTGTGAGAGAAAAATTTATTGTATACTTTTCTCTGATCTTACTTATGACCTGGAATACTTAATGAATGATTAGAATGTGCTAAAAAAGCAGTTATTATATTGGCTTACTTAATAGCATATTCAAGGCAGCTTCATAAAGTTCATGGAACATTTTCATTACCTTTTGATTCCGTTTTCCCACAAGCTTCTTGAAGTCCTTGCATATACGTATCATATACTTTTTATCTGAAACAGTCATTTAACATTTGCTTTGTCTAGTTTTTAATATTAAATCCTTAAGGGAAGAGAATAAAATTATAGTAGATTGTTAGATTTTTAAATAATAGTGAGGTGTTTTTAACCTGTTCACCTTCCAACCTTGCTAAAGTCAAAACAATTCTTTGAAACAATATTAATTTCTGGTTTTACTCACTATGTTGTGTACTATAATAGGAAATTCTGATGACACAGTAGTTCATCAACTACAGTCATTGAAAGAGGAGGGAAAGGCAAAATAATGAAATGTCATTCCTTTTCAGGCAGCGATAGTTCCATTAACTGGGGAGGAGGAAATAACACTATTGTGCGTATGCTCATATCGCCTTGCAAAGCATAAAGACAGCCTGCTCTTTTCCACTTAGAAATAAGGTGCTCAGTAATGCTGGGATTCTGTTTAAACACTTGCTTTGCTAACATTTGATCAGGGGATGTTGTGTTTTTCTTGTTCTTTATGAAACTAAATGATGGTAGGCTTTAAATAAAAAATACATAATTGAGCCTGGTGGCGTAGTGGTTATGCGTTGAGCTCGATCTGCATAGTCGGCAGTTCGAAACCACCAGCTGCTCCAAGGGGGAAAGACTGGGCTTTCTATTCCCATAAATAGTTACAGTCTTGGAAACCCACAGGGGGGCCACTATGAAAAATGCATAATCATGTTCAATCCAATGAAATTTTCAGTTTTCATTTGTATCTTTGAGGCATTTATTTTCTGGAAAAGACCAATTCATTCTACTTCTGGTGAATTCTAAAGTCTAACCCTCAGATTGTGAACCCAGAAATTATTATTGGCACCTTGACAATGGGTGCATTGCGCTTCAGTACGGTCAGATTAACCAGAGTCAGAGATGAGAGATTAAAAAGCAGAAAAGTTAATGTATGAATTGACAGAAAAAGTGACTGAAAAAGACTATCAGAAAATTGTGGAGTGACCTTGGATTTATATCAAGGTGAATCAGGTGTAGGATTTCCTTAATGAGTGATAACCTCTATATTATTTGAGATACCAAAGAGTAGAGATTCCTTCATGATTGTGAACCAGAACATTTTTTCCTAAAAATTAAGAGACATGCTACTAAAATTTGCTTTTCAATGTTTTTACATCATTTCCTTGCATACCAAATCCTTGCCTCAACCCTACCTTTCTGGGTGGCCACCAACCCTTCATTGAATAACTTAGTCAAGACTAACTGCAAGCAGTTTTCACTGTATACGGTGATTTTACAAACTCGTCTGTGTTTGTAGTTCGCCAATACCGAGTTTGAATGGGCCAGGAGAAGGAGTGTGCAGCTTGCTACTCTACTTATGTGTTGACAGCACCTACTGCAGCTTTTCCAGAGATTAGTAAGAAAATTCTTTTTCAAATATGAGATCATATAATGTATACTTCAGTATCTTACTGAGGATATTTCCATGTATTTTTAATAATATGAAGAAATTTACCTATAATAGGTTGACAACATATGTTAGGTCTTGCAGCCCATAAAGTCTGCTTTGCAGCTATTTGACTCTGCCATTCAAGTGTGAGCATCCTTGTTAGGTGCCGTCTAGTTGGTTCCAAATCATAGTGACCATATGTACAATAGATGAGATACTGTCCGGACAGCACCATCCACACATTGTTCTTAGGTTTGAGCCCATTGTTGCAGCTACTATGTCAAACCATCTTGAGGACCTTCCTCTTTTGCACTGCCCCTCCACTTTACCAAGTGATGTCCCTCTCCAGGGAATGGTCTGTCTTGATAACGTGACAAAAGTAATTGAAATGAAGTCTTGACATCCTTCCCTCTAAGATGCATTCTGGCTGTACTTGTTCTTAGACAGGTCTGTTTGTTCTTTGGCAGTCCATGGTACGTTGAATATTCTTTGCCAACACCATAGTTTAACCCATCATTTTGTCTTTGGTCTTCTTTATTCGGTATCCAACTTTCATATGCGTATGAGGCCATTGTAAATACCATGGCTTGAGTCAGGCGGACAATAATCCTCAGTTAAACATCCTTGCTTTTCAACACTTTAAAGAGGTCTTGTGCAGCAAATTTGCCTAATGCATTAGATCTCTTGATTGCCGCTTCCATTTTGGATCTCAGCAAGATGAAATCCCTGACCATTTCAACAAGTGTGAACATAGTCATAGATAAAACATAAACATACATAACAGTTTCCAATAAAACTATGAAGAAAAGTAACCCAAGGACCATAGTGTGCTATTACCTTGCTCAAAACATTATCTGCTCAATTTAAAGTTGTTTTTACATATTCTGGCTTCTTGTGAGCTATATAGGTTAGATTTCTATATTTCAAAAAAATTCTCATCATTGAATCAATTCAGACTCATAGTGACCCTGTAGGGCATAGTAGAACTATCTCTGGGTTTCCAAGACAATCTTTAGGAGCAGGAAGCCGTCTTTTCCTCATGGAGTGAGTGATGGTTTTGAACTGCTGACTTTGTAGTTAGCAACCCAACGTGTAACCCACTATACCACCAGGGTTTTTTGTATAACTGGTATCCCAGTCAATTTATGTTTGCCTGCAGAAGAAAACAATTAGTGGTGACTTAAACGATAAAGACACCTAGTTACCTCCCAAAGAAATCTGGAAGTAGAATATTATAGGCTTAGAAGATCCAGATAGTGTCTTTCCAACAATTGAAAAGCCAGTAGTTATGGGCTTTTCTTCCTTGAGTTTATCACGTCAAAGCTATAAGAAATTGGCTCCAGGAGTCAAAGCAGGAAAATGAGATGTTGGCACCAACTGCGTCAGCATACCTCTTTTTGACGTCATTGGCCAGAACTGGATTACATCATCAGTCTTAATAACCAAGGAGCCTGATGGCAGAAAGTACCTCACTCTCAGCCTTACTGGGTCTTGGCAAGTGAGGGGATTGGGAATGATGCTGTGCCTGCCTCACGTGGCCTACATGTGTCTTCCAGCTTATGTAGCTGGAAGTTAACTCTATGATAACAGTGTTAATCATATAACGCTGTTAGCCATGAATAATCTTAAAACTTTTTAAAGAACTTTTCTCTTTTTCTATCTTTCAGAGCGGTTGGTGATGGTGGCAGTATTTCCAAGGGAAGAATTTGTTCTTTAAAAGCACGAGTAAGATATACATTTGAGTCGTTATATAGTGTGTGTTCTTAAAATAACTATAACTATCATGAGGACAAATTTTTATTTTGACTTCTCAAAAAAAAAAAAAAAGGATGCCAGAGACTTTCACTAATGGGGCATTTGTGTCCACCCCAAAACCTTATCGTGTTTGGTAGAGTCAGTGAAGAGGGAAGGCCGGCCCTCAACGACAGATTTGGGCTCACAAATAGGAACAATTGTGAGGATGGCATAGGACCGGGCAGTAGTTCATTCTGTTGTGCAGAGTCTTTGTGGGTAGGAGCCAAGTTGATGGACCGTAATAACAATATGCGCATGAGAAAACCAGAGGCCAAAAGGTTTTGATAAGTTGATGCTGGAAGGAATTGGAACAGCTTTGACTTCAGAACTTGGTTGCCTCTAGAAGGAGCCTCAAATACTCCCCAGACGGAGTTAAAGCCACCCTGGTAACGTTCCAGGAGTCCTAGTGGTGGCACGGGCGATGCATTACACTACTAACCACGAGGTTAGCAATTTCAAATCCACCACCTGTTCTACAAGAAAAAGGTGACTTTCTACTCTTGTCAAAATGTATAGCCTCTAAAGCCCAAAGGGACAGTTCTACTCTGCCCTACAGAGTCACTGTCAGAATTGACTCCATGGTAGTGAGTTGGGTCTTTTGAAGTAAATTCCCAAAGGGAGAGCAGAGCATGGGCCCGGTGAATGGAGGAAGGGATAGAAGGGTTGTTACTGTCGATCTGAATGCTGAGTGATTGGGAAAGTGGCAGACATGTCTCTCACTTCAGGAGCTGTGGAATTAGTCTGTCGTCTTTTATCCTTCCCTTTGCCAGATTGAAAGTATTTGAGGGTTTACTATTTTGTATGTTTATCTGATCTTCCATAAATCATCTCATAAGCAATATAAGCTGGTTTTATTTTTTTTCACTTTTATAAAACTTCTAGTACTGCAGTTTGCACATAGAGTGAAGTCCTCTTATATAGTTATATAGCTATTAAAGTCTAAGGTAAAAATTATAGGTTATCAGAAATATTTTTGAAAACTACTTAAAATTTGCCAATAAATTAATATAAAATGTATATCTAATGCTTTCTGTATATAAAGGATTGAATGCATTTGCAAAATAAAATTTTATTGTCTATTTTAACATATAATTTAGTCATACAGCATTCAATAGCATGACTAATTAACAAATCATTAAACTCACAAAATTTAAATGTGCCTGTAGTTTGACTACTGTAGTTAATACCTTACAAGTATTTAATTCAACTGTTGCCCTTGGTTAGCGAATAGGGCCCGATTGTAGATTGCACAAGTGTAGGTTCCGTGGGTTTGCATCTCAGCTTATTAGCTGGGCAATTATGGGCAAGTCGTTTCACTTTTAGGGGCTCACATTTCCTCACATTCTGCCAAAAGAATGAACAAATCTGCCTCAAGTTACTTTCATTTACAGAGTAGCTCATTCTAAAGGAAAATCTGCTGTTTATCTTTTTTCTTTCTTTCTCAGGCTGTCTTGATTGACATGGAAGAAGGCGTAGTGAATGAAATGCTGCAGGGACCATTGAGAGATGTATTTGATAGCAAGCAGCTCATCACCGATATTTCTGGCTCAGGGAATAATTGGTGAGAATATACTGAACATAAAATTTGAATGTCAACCATTAGGAGAAAACCGGAAAAGGGCCTTTTTTTTTTTAAAAGGGTCTTGCTGACATGAAAGCAAGGTGTGTGTTACCAGACATAACTCTTAAAAGTTATTGCCTCACAGTAATTCTGGTTGTTTTCAGTGCTCCTGTGCCCTGTGTATTTATTCTTACTGTATTGCTTTTGTTTGCATTTTTTTTAAGCAATCGGTAAAAAATTAACTTTCCCGTTTCCTCTTTGTAAATTGATTCTTGCATAAAACTAACCAGTAACAGTTACCTATAGTGTTTGACTTCATTGGGAGTTCCCCAGTGAGGTGAACTTAATAAGTTGATACACAGGTACAAGCCAGACTTGTCCCAGGATTCACAGCTAGTCTCAGGGCTGTGTTTGCCCCTTAAATATGTTGGCGGCTGGCGGTGGTGGTGTTAGCATTAGGTTAGCAATCCAACTCATAACTACTATGCCACCAGGATCACAAGATAGTTGAACATTATATCAACTGCCAGCAAGTCCACTCGGTCTCACAGGGACTCTGTAGGACAATGTGAACTGCTGCATAGTTTCAGAGACTGTAAATCTTTATGGGAGCAGCCAAGCTCTCTTTTCTCCTACAGAGCAGATGGTAGGTTTGAACCACCAACCTTGCAGGTAGTAGCCCAGTGTTTAACTTACATTGCCACCAGGACTCCATATCTGAGGATTGTGGATGCATGATTTTTGTTAACATTTTCAATCTAGAACTTTCGGGATGTTATAATACAACTTACTGACCTGAAATTATAAAATAGAATATGTTTAGTCTGCTAAACTCATACTGTAACTCAGAAATTATAAAATCAGCAAATAATAAAATGCCAGAACTTTTTAAAAATCTCTATTCTTCTTTCAGGGCTGTTGGTCACAAAGTTTTTGGCAGTCAGTACCAAGAAAAAATTTTGGAGAAACTCAGAAAATCAGCAGAGCAGTGTGATTGCTTGCAGTGTTTCTTTATAATACATTCCATGGGAGGAGGTAGGACTTGATTAACTACAAACAGGGTTAAGGAACCAGTGGGAATTGGTTTTGCAAGCATAAGTTTTGTTTTCCGGCCTGTAATTTATAAAAAATAGAACTATTATAAGTGTATGTTTATACATCTATGTATTTATGCATATGACTTTATTTTAAAATTGACATATTAAAATTGTACACGATTGTAGTTGAATCTCTTGCTCTTTAGCCAATACTTTGGGTAGTATGTGTGTTTCCATGTGCATGTAGATGGAGGGGGCTTCAAAAGGCTGGTGGAAAAATGGAATTAAAAGATAATGACCAAAAGAAAAAAGATAATGACATGTTTCCATGCACTTTTTGAAGGCCTTTCATATATATAATTATAACTTCACTGTGAAAGGAAGTGAAGCAGAGAAAGCCCACCTAACCACAGAGCTAGAGATGCATGTCAGGACTTGAAGCCTCACCACCCATGTTGTAGGGTGCCCTGGTGCACCATGGTTACAGTGCCCATCTGCTAAGCTCAAGGTCAGTAATTCTAACCCATCACGAGAGAAAGATGTGGCGGGCCGGCATCCTTAAAGATTCCCAAACTTGATAACCTTGGGGGGCAGGTCTCACTGTTCTGCTGAGTCGGGATCAATTCTGTCAATGGGTTTGGTTTAGTTTTCTGTGAGGCATGTGTTGTTTTCCTTCACTTATCTGAAGTTTGGTTAGTCATATTAATCAGAAGTAAAGTGGGAATTTAAGACTTTAACCCTTTTCTCTACAAATAATCCAAAAATTTTAATTCCTGAACAAATGTGTCCACAGTTGTATTGTGAATCACATACCCTACTTTCTTTCTGCTATCTGTATCCTCAGGGACAGGATCTGGACTTGGCACATTTCTACTAAAGGTGCTTGAGGATGAATTCCCGGAAGTATACCGATTTGTGACTTCAGTGTATCCTTCCAGTGAGGATGATGTCATAACCTCCCCCTATAACAGCATCTTGGCAATGAAGGAACTCAACGAGCACGCAGACTGCGTGTTGCCCATTGACAACCAAGTAAGAATGACTGGGGTGTCCAGGCAACTTGACACTCACGCAGTGCTATGTCTGTGTGCTTCTGTGAAGCATTCTCTCCGCTTTACTGTTCAACCTTCTGTTTTAGAGGAAAAGTAAGTTTATCTTGTTTCCCTTTCTGTTCTTTCCTGCTTAGTAGAATGCCGTCTGTAGCCAGACTTCCTAATAGCTCTCTCCCATGTTTCCCCTCAAAAGTCATTATTTGACATCATTAGCAAAATTGACACCGTGGTGAAATCCGGAAAACTGGGGAAAACCGTGAAACCTAAGAGCCTGGTTACTTCCAGTGTGGGGGCTTCCAGAAAGCGGCACCAGAAGCCCTTTGACGCGATGAACAACATCGTGGCAAACTTGCTTCTCAACCTCACAAGGTAAGCACAGCGATGGCATGTGCCACATTTCACTAGGCTTTTAACTATCAGTTTTTAGTTAGTATACATTTTAGGAGCTGCTCCTAAAAGTTTCCTTTTTAGATCTTGGCGTATTTCCCAAAGTACTTCTATAGAATGTTGAATACATATTTGATGATAAAAGATTTTAAAGTGGCTAAGTTTAAGAACCATTTGGTTAGATAAAATTAAACATTTTTTTGCTGTGAATGTCAGTCTTTTAAATCTGTTCATCTTTGCTCCCTCACTGGCCAGTTAGTCTAAAAGATACCCTAGACTTTGGTCTACAAGATTACTTTGGAAATGCTTTATTCAAGGTTCCACAATGTATTTAGCAGACCTTTGAGGAATGTAGTAAAGTTTACAGGGTGATTAAGTTCGTTTTGACCTACATATGTGTAATGGAGTATCTAAGTGCACAAATGACTAGGTGTTTAACCACTAACTGAAAGGTTGGCAGTTTGAAACCACCGAAGGCACCTTGAAAGCCAGGCCTAGTGATCTGCTTCCAAGGTCATCGTCGTGAGTGCCCCGGGGAGCAGAGTTCTACCCTGGGGTCAACATAAGTCAGAAGTGACTCAGATGGCAGCTGGTATTGGTACATGTGCTTTCGTCCATCTGGACTGTGTTAAATAAGATGTCTTTAGATTTAATTAGCAACTATAGTGGTATGTCGGTCACACTTCAGATCATCTAGATACAAATATGGCTATCGTTACTGTCAGGAGTCCTGGTAGTGTAATGGTTGATACACTCGGCTGCTCGTAACAGAAAGGTGGGTGGCTGGAACTCAGCAACTTCTCCATGGAGAAAAATCCTGGCCGTCGTTCCCTTTAAAGACTGCAGCCTGGGAAAGCCCTTGGGGCCGCTCTGTTTGCTATGTGCAGGATCGCTGTAAGTGGGAAATGATTTGATAACAGCATAGCCATGGGTTATATTTCAAATACCTCGGCCAAAAAATGAAAAAGAGCACATATATACTGCACTCAAGAACAATGTACAAAAGGATGTGTGAAAATGCTTCCCAAATAAATCGTTATAAAGTATGCCATTTAAAAATGAAAATCTCATTTTGATGTTGATTTTTTTTTTTTTCAGCTCTGCAAGGTTTGAAGGGTCTCTTAACATGGACCTCAATGAAATCAGCATGAATTTAGTTCCTTTTCCCCAACTTCATTATCTTGTGTCAAGCCTAACACCTCTATATACACTGGCAGACGTTAATGTTCCCCCTCGAAGGTACGATGTGGCTCTATTCCAATTTCTTGGAAACTGGAAGTGATTTCATCATTAGATGTTGTTAGTTGTCGGTGAGTCAGTTTCAACTCATGATGGCCCCGTGGAGCCCCTGTGTGGCACAAATGATAAAGCGCGGGACTCTAAAGTTGGTGGTTCAAACCCTCTTGAGGGCACTCAGAGGTGTAGACCCTGGCAATTGGGAACTTATGCTTGACAACTCTGTGGCGTGCAGTTCTACTCTGCACATATTGGGTCATCATGGATCTCCATGTTCCGACTGTTCTACGAAAGAAGAGGTGAAATGACCCAGTGATATGCTGTTGCTGGGCACGTTAAACAACGTGCACTGTAAGTGGAACAGGAAATCATTCATTAAATGTTCATTGTCAACATCTCAACATATTGAAATGTAGTACATTTAATGGACCTTTTTATATTATATATAATCTTACCTTTAATGTGGCCACATAGAATATAAACTTAGGCTCTAGTGTTTATTGCACAAGTGGTAATTAAGAAACTTTAATATTTGAAGTTGATTCTTTAAAAAGAGAAAAAGACCGACATTGTAATTAAATTCAACATGAAGAAAAAATGCTTGGACTTGTTCCTTCAACCTGAGTAGTTGAAAGCCAAATGAATTTTTTGTGATATTACTTGGTATATTTTGATAAAAATTAGACTTATGCCTTTTTTTTTTTCAATTTATAAATTCATATTGTGATTTATTTTATAGTTTTTAATTAAATGTGGTAGTGAAAATCTACATGGAACTTGCTGTGTTTGGATTCATTTTGATTTTGCTTTAGCTATTCTGAAGCTATTTCAGAGAGCTATCGTTTCAGTTACATCATCCCAGACACATTTATCCTTGATTAAAAAGTATGCCACTTGAGGGCAGAGTTCTAAAATAATCCTGACTTCTTATAAGTAGTTTCTAAACCAGTGAGTGTGATTTTTGAATGTGGTTTATATTAATGTCAGTTATATCCACGGTCCATCTTTATCAAAAGAAAATTAGTAATTAGAGGTCAAGAAAAATCATAACTATAAAAAAGTATATATTTCTTGAAATTTTGTTTCTAATATACACAAAGTTAAGTATGCTAATAATTATAAATAGCTCCTTCCTTGTTTTTTATAATTTATTGGATGAGAAGAAAAATCAAGAATGGGTTTGCCTACTTTTTGTACAGTGATCCTTTTGATGAAACGTCAATTCCTCCACTCCCTTAAAACATGCCCCAAAGCACGTACACGCCAAAGCTTGGAGTGCAGTAACAGAGAATTCATGAATTCTCCAGCTCACATGTTCCTCTATCCCTTCTACCTTGGGATAATCAGGATATAACATAAGCGCTATTCGAGTAGGACATTTTTATTCCTCCTTTTTATTCGTCCTGGGTCCATTGCACTTTGAATAGGAGCTAGCACATGGTATCCATTCAGTAAACAGCTATTGAATGAGTAGGCAGCATAGTTCCTATCCCTCTTTCAGACTTTCTGCAGATTCTGTTCACAGAGCTGCCTAGAATTATTAAAGGGACCTAGGTGTGTTTATTTTGAGTAAACTGGATTTAAGCACCAGAATTCGGTCAGATTAAGGGTGTAGGAGCCTGTGTATTATAGAGAGATTTTTTCAGTCACATGTATCTTCCTGTCTGTAACTGAAGGATAAAAGAACCTTAAGTAGTCTCCTTTTTTAGGGACCCTACAGAGTTTTGTCTATTACAGAGGAGCCTGGCATTGTCATTCAGTGGTGCCCTACTAATTATTAACACATGTACAGTGTAATCTATTGTACAGAGACAGAGTTATCTTAGTGGTGCCGGCTTTTAATTAGTTTTGGTAGTTCTGATATTATAAAGACATAAGTATACTGAACTAAATAATGATACAGTAAGTTTAGAAATGAGTACTACATAGAAGTTCGTTTATATTGCAGTTAAAATTTTGTAACAGAAATCAACAACATATTACAGAAGCATTTCTTTTTAAAAAGTAGATACTGCATAATTTCTTCTCATGCTTGTGATCAAGATTCTTTAAGAAAATGACAGTTGAGGTTGGACATAGATTCATAGATGGTTCTTTTCTTTATAGTCATTCATAGACGTATTATTCTGTATAACTATGGCTCTTTCATTGTCCTAGGTTGGATCAGATGTTTTCAGATGCTTTTAGCAAAGATCACCAACTAATTCGGGCTGACCCCAAACATAATCTCTACCTCGCCTGTGCCTTAATGGTTAGAGGAGATGTACAGATTTCTGATCTTCGCAGAAATATCGAAAGGTTTGCTTTTATGATTTTATGATTTTCAAGATAATGTGCACTGCTCAGGACAATGGAGCACAGTAGTTAAGACTACCTATTTTCAAATTCTAATAATTTAGTTTTACTACAGTGTGACCTTGACCAAACGACTTCACTTATTTTCCTCAAATAGAAAATACAGGATAATAATGATATAATGTTGTTTTTTGTTTCTTTGATTAAAGATCATTTTATTAGGGGCTCTTATAATAATCCATACATTAACTGGATCCAGCATATTTGTACATATATTGCCATCATTATTTTCTAAACATTGACTTTCTACATGAGTCCTTGGTATCAGCTCCTCTTTTTCCCCCTCCCTCCCCTCCTCGTGACCCCTTGATAACTAATAATTATTATTTTCTACCTTACACCCACCACTGTCTCCCTTCCCTCACGGTTTCTGTTGTTCGTCCCCCAGGCCAGGGAGGGTTATGTGTCGATCATTGCCATTGGTTACCACTTCCTCCCCTCCTTTCCCCACCTTCTCCCTACCCTCCTGATATCACCACTCCCATTTCTGTTCCTGAGGGGCTCATCTGACCTGGATTCCGTGTGGTGTAAGCTCTTAACTGTACCAGTGTATGTGCTCTGGTCTAGCCTGAAGTGAAAGGCAGGACTGGGGTCATGATAGTGGGGAGGGAGGAAGTCTTAAGGAACCAGAGGAATATTTTGTGTTTTATCAGTGCCTTTCAGTGATGCATAGTACTCCATTGTGTGTATGTGCCAGAGTTTTCTAATCCACTCATTTACTGATGGAAATTTAGGTTGTTTCCAGTTCTTTGCAATTGTGAATTGTGCTGCAGTTTGTGTTGTTATTTTTGAGTATTAAATGATGTATAAGAAATTTTAGCTGATGCTATTTGAGTTGCTCTTGTGAATGTCTTTATTACTTCCACTATTAGGACTATAATACTACCCCAACCACCGTCACAAAGTTATTTCCATCTCATAGAGACCCTATAGGACAGGGTAGAACTGTTCCATATGTTTTTTTAAGGCTATAAATCTCTACAGGGAAGCAGACATCCTCATCCCTCTCCCGTGTGGAGTGTGGCTGTCCGTGTGCACTGCCAACCTTGCAGTCCTTGTGTCCGTGTGCACTGCCTACACAGCGCTCAACCCACCGCTCCAGCCGCCATGGCTCCTACTTTTAAGTCCGTGCCTTACTGTCTATGTCAGTTTAGTTGCAAAGGAAATTTAAAATGGACTTTTTTTCCCTTACATATCCAGATTCTTGATGTTTTTAAATCACCATCACTAAGTGTTCCTTAGTTCACTGTAAGACATTTCCCTAAACTAACTTTGATACTGCAAATAGTAATGTGTCAGTCTGGGTAGACTAGAGAAACAAATCCATAGAAACTCATATGTGTATAAGAGAGAGAG
>NW_022107431.1:42565109-42588413 GCF_000313985.2 Echinops telfairi | reverse complement strand
GGATTTCCCAGAATTCTCAGGAGAAGGCCATGCCCACACAGAGGTCTCGTTGGCTATTATCTGATTGACAGGCTAGACTCCACCCCTACACTCTCAATTCTCAAATTTACAAATGATTAAATAACTACCACAAGTAAGTAGATAATTTGTATTAGAAACTAAATAATTAAAATAACATAATTATAAATGCCCTAGTTTAATTAATATGGGAAACATTTTTAATACCTTAATTCTCATCCTCAACTTTTCTGTCCTAGATTAAAACCTTCTCTACAATTTGTTTCCTGGAATCAAGAAGGCTGGAAGACCAGCCTGTGTTCAGTACCTCCTGTGGGTCATTCTCATTCATTATTAGCTTTAGCAAATAACACATGTGTGAAAACTACCTTTGTGGAACTGAAAGAGAGATTCACAAGGCTCTACAAGAAAAAGGTAATTATTAGTACACTTTTGTAACTATGTGTGTTTATTTTGGCCAGTTAAAATGTACTCACTTTACAGGATTACTGTGTGCATTAAATGTCTAAAATGGTCGTGTTGCCCGTTGTTTTTGTGTAGGCTCACCTGCATCACTACCTACAAGTTGAGGGAATGGAGGAGGGCTGTTTTTCTGAAGCTGTGTCATCTTTGTCAGCACTCATACAAGAGTATAACCAGCTGGACGCGACGAAGAGCATGCCTGTGCAAGAATTACCTAGACTACGCATAGCTGTGTGAAGACGTGTGTCTTTCTGAATGTCACGATTTCTGTCACTTTACCTTTTTCTCTTTCAGCATTGTTTGTGATTCAGAAAACCCTGTTTGCGTTTCTCATATTATCAGGATATCTGTTTGTTGTCCAAAAGAGTGGTTTCTAATGAACCACAACTTGATGATAGTTGAAATTAGTGAAGTCCTAGTACCTTAACTTAAAACATTTTTCTTCAGAAAAATACCTTATTCTAAAATTGTATTTATTTATAATATGTACTTTAATCTTATGTCTAGATTTCCTGATTTTGGTATAACTGTGAAGGAGGTTTCGTTTCTGAGGCTTTTGGGGGAGGGGGAGTGGTAATGACATATTTGCACTCAAAGAATCACAATTTGTATCTTTATTTTAATATGTATTTTTATTAAATTATTTTTAAATATAGTTGCTTTTTTATCAAATCACTTAATTCTGTAATAAATGTTATTATTTTAAACATTGCTCCTTATTAACATTAATTTAAATATCACCATTTATACATAAGAACAGAACTAAACCAGAGTTGAAAATAAGTGACTTATAATAATCTAGTGAAATTATTCCAATCACTGCACCTTACAGCTTTAGTCTTTACCAGTAATTATTTTAAATTTCACAGGTTAATTTATCAATTAGTGTAGTAATTTTTAGGCACAATTATTTAGTGCTCTGTTTACATTTTTTCTTTCTTTTGCAAAGCATTGATACTGTTTCTGGTTTTTATCAGGAATTTAATTTTATTTTTACATAGTTCAGTATAAAATCTTCTATATCTCAGTTTTTAATAGAAGCCAGAAAACTTGGCATTTTCTCCTTCCTGAAAGAAATGTTAATAAACTGCTGTGTAGATGAGGCAATGTACTTACACTTTAATCCTATTTTTCTTCAAGCATTAATCTAGAATCTTGCTGACTTTATAGTGATCATCATGTATATGATGGAACCTAGACTACATTGTCAAAGTAGAGACTATAGTTTTTTAATTTGATATTCTTTTTTTTTCAGAATCAAATGTTATAAATTGTACAATTTCTCTAATATATATAGAATTCATATTCAAATTGTTATTACGTAATGAAAGGGTATATATTGAAAATAGTTCATTTTTAGTTTTTCACATCTCCTGTTTTCAAGAGTGATCTGAGAATAGCTAGGCATTCCTACCCTTCTGAAAATCTAATTTGATTGCTACCATAAAGGTGATGTGTCCCCCTTCCTTAACCACATTCTTTGGTGTGAGGACATGATTCACTTACCCTAACTGCCCCCTCATGTGCCAATTTTTATAAAATCTTGAGTTCAGAAAATACATCTCCCGGATCTTGGCAATTCCTCTGACAAACACAAGATATAATCCAGAGCATTTTCCATTTAAATGACCCTTCGTTTGGACAATCAAATTGAATGGTGATCATCCGAGACTTATTAGGGACACAGCATCTCTTATCCAAGCATATGCCACAGAAAATGGGTCTGTAACTCTGAGTGCTTGAGCATCCAGAAAAAACAAATTTTTCAGCTTTGGAGTTTTGGAAAGTAGGTTGGCATGTTTTTCCTTTAGGAATCTAAAAAGACAAAAAATTTAAGACCTTTCATTAAAGGTAAAAAGTTTAGAGAAGTGATGCTATAGAACATTCTATCACACAAGCATGTAACCATAATTATTTCAAGTATATTAACAATAGTTGCTATTTCTTGACTTCCAGCACTGCTCTACCTCAAATTTCTCACCAACAGTTTGTCCTCACCATTCTTGCTCCCCACTCCCCAGTGGTTGTACTATTTCTGTTTGACTCAGCTCCGCAATGATTGCAAATTAATCTGTTTAATCCCTGGGTAAAGCCCTATTAAAGGTTTATATTCTTAAGACTTAGCAAATGCCCTAACACATCTCGGGCAGTTTGGTGCTGTCCATGTGTTCTTGTGATAGGGAGGAACTTGGGAATGAGAAGGACTGTGTACTATTTCTAATTGTTTCTCTACTTAGACATGTCATTGCTATTCTAGAAATAGCATCTGTCTAGTTGGACCCTGCAGTCTTGCAGAGTATTTTGTCATAGTCCTTTGGCAAGGTGGCTGTGTTAAATGAGGAGTATTCTGTAAATGGTGTGATCCTCCAAGTTGATGGAAGAGCACTAAGGACACCTCCTTAATGTTCATAATGTACTGTTCTTATTAATTTACAATGTGGCACCCAAGTTAATGTTTTGATCTCATTACATAAAGCTACTATAGATCAATTAAGTTAAAATCTGGGAAGGATCTACTCATAATGATATACAAAGTGGAGACCCCACAGCAAGCCAGCTGCTTAGGTCACACTTCACTAAACTAAGGAAGCTGTAGAATCTACAGCTTAAAGTTACCTCTGCCACCAAGTATGAGTTGGAGTCAATTTGATATCCCACTACAACAACAAACAGATTGTCTGTTTTCCCCTTAGTCAGTTTTACTTTTAAGACTTATAATGAATTCATTTTTATAAGAACCTCAAACCATAACACCACCCATCCCCCTCTAAAACATGCCCACACATTTTATGCTTACTGCCATTGACTTGATTCTGACTGATAGTGACCTCTATAAGCTTTCCAAGGGCAGATAGCCTCACCTGTCTCCCATAGAGTGCCTGATGGGTTTGAACTTATGACCTTTTGGTTAGCAGGCCAAATGCTTGCTTACCACTGCCACCAAGCCACTCTCACAAACACTGTAGGAGTCTTAATACTGAATTCTAATTAAACTTTACCTTTACTGTCTTAGATAGGTTACTGTCACACGGCTGAATGTAACATAGTCTTCTCTCTTTCCTCATTTCACAGTTGCTATTTTCATTGGTTACCCTGTTGGATATCCCCAGCCCACATGTTCTGGAACAAGGTGTCCACTTTGTTGCCTGCACAAGACATTTTCTTTTCCGGATAAGAGGGAGATTCCTGTAAGCTAAAAATAGATGGAGAAAAAATAACATATTTATAAGAATTGGTATCAGTAGGTAATTTTTAGTCATTTTTAAACTAATGGTTAACAGAGTTGAATATTTTTATTTTTATCTAATGTTCCTCAGACTAACCTTGTAGTCTCATTCATTGTTCTTTTTCCCGTTTCTCCTCACAAAATCACCTTTCACCCAACATTTACAATCCATTTTCTTAGAAATCATAAAAATACTTCATCTTAAAAACTGAGTAAATTTACCCACTTGCTTCTTTTTGCCTAGCTTATCGTCTGAGTGCTATGTTGCAGTTCATAATCTGCCCTCTCCTGGTTCTTGCCTCACTCTTGATACTCTTTCCAGCAAACATTGAAGTAGAGATCCGAAAGATTAGGGAATGAAAGATTAAATGGAATGATGTGGTCTTAATGTTACATTCCAAATGTTAAAATCTAGCACAGTAAAAATATCTTAGAGGAGACAGAATACTATGTCATCGAGACTAGTTGTACATCCTTCGCTCTTTGTTTTGGTCATTAAGGAAAGGAAAGAATTGAAATACACTTGAACTGTCTAAGAATCTTCATAGCCGCAGTCCTGGGTCGTGTGTGCTCTGTTTCAACCGCGGGGCGCACTTGTTGCTCTCCCTCTGTGGGCTGTCCACGGTGCACTGGGAGGAAGCGCTGGGGGAATGGATACATGGGTTTGTGAATTGGTGGGCCGATTAGAGCACCGCCCCCACCTGCTGCTCGGGAGAAACGGGAGGGGAGGGTCAATAAAAGAAAAAGCGGGCATATCTATCATTTTCTATCTCCATATAAAAATTTGGGGAGCTTCTTGTGTTGCTCATGAATGAATCAAGCCCATGGCTCATTCTAATTAATCTACATACTGCTTAGCTGTCTTTTTTTTGTTGATAATTTTATTGGGGCTCTTACATATAACAATCCATACATCCATTATATCACATGGATATATACAACTGTTGGTGTCAACAACTTCTAATGTTTAGCTGTCTCATATAATGTCCACTCTACGATGGATGCTTGGGAGATGAGATGATGAGGGTCCGCAATTGAACACAGTGAACTTTTGGGTAAATTATCCCCAAATCTGCACTTACGGTAATACTGACGACCACCCCCAAATTAAGCCTTCCTGAAAAGAATTAGTAGTCATCTTGAATATTATGCTTGAAGAAAATCACACAGCTTTCCGTTTTATCATACGCAGGTCTTGAAACTGCACATAGAACTGAGAAGAGGAAGCAGAAACTGTGAAGACAATTTAGGGGCCGTGAATGATTGAATGTGGCTCTTCTAGTCAAAGTCTCCACTCCCACTAAACGACCTTTGCATGCGTGGAGATGGTAAGAAGGTGCGGGAAGATACTGATAGGATTCACCTGGGAGTAATTTTGAACAGAATTCTCTAGCGTGGCATCCAGCTGTGTATAAAATGAGCTCTCTGAGAAGCAAGGGGAGGGATCTTATTACCAGTATGAGCCAGGAGGAGAGCATGTCATCTGGATCCGAGAGTCCTGCGCAGTGAACCCTCTGGGTCCAGAAGACAGATATAACATCCGAGTAGCAGCAGCAGAACCAGGAGCCAGAACAAGGAACAGCGGTGGACATCCTAACCCAGAGTAAGTAAAGCTGAGGGTTTTGTGCAGTGTGCTGGCTTGCAGAGTGGGGTGCCTCTGGATACTTAATTGGGGAAGTTAGACTTGCTGACCCATGGCGTTTGAGTTGAATGTCTTCAGGTTGAGGCTTACAGTGGAGTGATGTGCCCCTTTGAATATTTATTAGTAGACCTGAAAGATTTTTGTCAAGTGCCCTAACTATCCTGGGCATTTCTCACAAGTATTACAACTTATTAACTTCCTTAGTAAACTGTCTAATCATAAATTTTGTCTGAGTTTTGTGTAGCCATTGCAATAGATATTAGACCCAGAGGTAAATTAGGGAATACTAATTGAAAACAACACAGGGAGATGACAGTTCAAAGACCTGACCCAGGAAGTATATTAAAGGCCTGACATCTACAAAAATAAAGGTAGTTTAGACTATTACATTATGAGTAACTACACTTAAAGCTAATCCAAGAGTTGTTCCAAAAAATTTTTAACATAAAAAATAAGAAAACTAGAAGAGATGTTTTAAAAGTGAAAAAAGCTTGTGTTCTCTGAGCGTTGAGAAAAGCTTGGGGACTTGATATTGTAAGGTAGTCCAGAAGCGCCAGAAACCAAATCAGTCGAATTAAAACAAACAGGCTTTATTAGGGAGGAAAAAACCCACAGTCCACAACGTCCGGGCTGGGTGAGTCGCACTGCAGGCTACAGGGGTGATGCTTATATGGACAGGTATGTACGGGTTTCTGGAATGTAAGGTGTCTTCCTGGTTCCGGGTGTATTCGTGCCGGGTGCAGAGCGGCGGATGAGAACAAAGCAGGCACTGAGCCAAACGGGCCATGCCGGGTGCAGAGTGGAGGGTCGAGAGCAAAGTGGGCACTGAGCTAAGCGGGCCATTCTGGTGCCGGGTGCAGAGCGGCAGGTCGAGAATAAAGCGGGCCATTAGCCAGCTCTGGTCAGCCCCGCAGGTGTGTGTGGGAGATTCAAGGCCACTTGCTAGTTGTTTCAGGAAGCTTTTGTCAGTTCCGCATGGGTGGGGGAGATTCAAGGCCACTTGCTGCTAGAAGCCGGCCTGGTATTGATCCAGCCATACAGATATCATTGCATGCTTATAAGTGACCAAGGAAAATCTTGGCACCATGCATACATCATCTGCAATTAGCTGAGTCTGTGACCATCAGTTACAATCACATATATCAAGTGTTACGTTTGCTTTGTAAGAAAAAATGTGTATTAGTGGTTAATTTAAAAGCCAGACTCCCTTTTTGCCCTCAAAATTACCGTGTCACTTAAGCTGAGGATAGATGTTAGAGATACTGACATGCACAAGGCTTCAAAAAATTCATGGGGACGTGGAAGAAACAGTAGCGGATGGCGGTTTGTTATGAGATCATCCAGCAGCCGAGTCCACAGACAAGAAGCGCACCACCCTGTGTTACCCAAGTATTGTAAACAATAAGACCCAAACCCAAAGGAGGGATCGGTACCAATGCCTAAATTCCAAACACCCAGTTACAGAATGCTGTGGGTGATCCAGGAAGCCACACATCCATTTGCCAGGTCCCTCCTTGGATTGAGTCCCCAGGGAAGCCCCTGTGCCTAGACTAGAAGGTGAACGGCCATAATATCAGGCAGAGCACCAAAGCACTGTAAAGCAGCTGTACTTAGACTGGAGTGTAAAACCTCGCTGTTAGCGTTCCCTCTGGACCCACTTCCTATTCTAAATCTAAATCTCCGCTTTGTCTTAGATTGAGGTCTGTCTCTGTTTTTTGTGATCATTGTTGCTGGGTCCTTTCGTTTTGTTGGGGGCTTCTTTGGTCCTTGTTGTGTCTGTTTCTATACAGGGAAGCCAGGATGGGTGGATGGGTGAGGATGGCAACTGAAAGGGTCACCTGGAGGGAGAGGGGTGGGGGGTGGGGACCCCATGGGTGCAAGAAGGAAGAAAGGTGGTAGTGCTGATTGTGGTGAGGAATGCACAACCCTTCTGAATATGATTGAGTTATTGAATGTTAGGGCGTATTAATTATAACTCAATAGAACCAATTGTTTTTAGAACCAATTATGTTAAAAGATAATGGAATGCTTCCACAAACTTTTTGAAGTGCCCCCCCACCCCGCCCAATACCTCATACTTCCTTTGAAACCACCAAGTCCATTACTGTCTAGTTGAGTCTGACTCGCAGCATTCATCGTAGGGTTTCGGAGGCTCTTAATCTTCATGGCAGCAGCCAGCTTCCTCTTTTGCCTGAGGAGCAGCACCTGGTGGGTTTGAACTGTTGATCTTGCCATGGTAGTCCAGTATTACCCATCAGTGCCACTTAAGCTCCTCCTTGATACATCTCATTGCCATCAAGTCGATTTCAACTCACAGCACCCCTGCCGGGCAGAGAGAAACTGTCCCTGTGGGTTTCAAATGCTGTAACTCTGTACAGGAGTAGAAAGCCTCATCCTTCTTCCACAGTGCAGCTGGTCGTTTTGAACGGCCAGACTTGCCGCTGGCGGTCCAACACTTAACCCAATGTGTAGCCAGGACTGCTTGCCTTTGAAACATGGCTAGACATGCATATCTCAAATACCAGAGAGCACTTGGGAGATTTTCCTCATTTTTTAGAGCAAAGCATTAACCAATATGAATGATCATTTGATGATTCGCTCAAACTAGGCTCCAGGTGAATCTACTGAAACTGTTCTAATTCATCAAATGAAATCAATTTGAACCTGATCCAAGGTGAAAAACGGCTGCTCTGAGATAGCCTCACCAGGGAGATACTTATAGTGAATTATTTGGATCTAATGCAGAAAATGAACTGTCCCTATATACTTTGATGAAAGGAGTATTTGACTTCTAATTTCAGAGGTTTTAGAGCTTCATGGGGGTATCATGGTTAGCTGAATAAGTACCTCAATGAAACCCACTGCCATCAAGTCAATTCTGACTCATCGGGACCCTATGTAGACTTCTGGGATTGTAAATCTTGACGTGAACAGATTGTCTCATGGTCTTCCCTGGAGCAGCTGATGGTTTGCAGTTAGCAGCCCCGTGTGTGACCCACAGTACCACCAGTAGGCCTTACAGTAAATACATATTCTCCACAACCTATCAAATTGTATACGAGTTAGCTGACATAGTCCCTAGGATCTTTCTTTTATGGAACCAAAAACCAAACTCACTGGCAGCGAGTCAAGGCTGACTCACCGCGACCCTGTAGGACAGCGTAGAACTGCCCCTGTGTGTGTCTGAGGCTGTTAGGAAGTGGAGAATGCTTTCTCCCGGGAGCAGCTGGTAGTTTGGAACTGTTGTCCTTGCCATTAGCAACCTGACTCAACCACTACACCTCCAGAGTTACTAAAACTCATTTCTCTGAGTATAGTTACTTTTTATTCAATATCCACAGAAGTGAACTTCAGGGCTCTTAGTATATACATATATAAACACTAAGCTTCAAGCAAAAGACATGCTTGGTGTGTGAATGAGAATACCAAAACAGAGCTGTGAGTCTGAACCAGATAGCACCATTGCCCCTTTCAGTACTTCCTCGTCTGTGCTGAATTTGCTGGCACCTTTTTAAAAATCATTTTATTATTTGTACATATGTTGCCATCATTTCCAAAACATTTTCTTTCTACTTAAGCCCTTGGTATCAGCTCCTCTTTTTTCCCTCGCTGCCCCCTTGTCCAACCTCATGAACCTTTGATAATTTGTTATTTTTATTTTCATACCTTACACCATCTGCTGTCTCCATTCACCCACGTTTCTGTTATTCGTCACTCTGGTGGGGCTGGTATACGTCGATCATTGTGATCGGTTCTCCCTTTCTTCCCCTTCTCCCCCTACCCTCATGGTATCGATGTTCCTGAGGCGGTTATCTGTCCTGGATTCTGTGTGCCGAGAGATCTTGTCTGTACCAGTGTACATGATCCAGTCTAGCTGGATTTGTAAGGTAGAACTGGGGTCATGATAGTAGGGGCAGGGGGAGCATTAAATAATTAGAGGAAGCTGATACCAAGGGCACAAGTAGAAAGCAAATGTTTTCAGAATGATGATGGCAGCAAATGTACAAATGTACTTCACATAATGGATGTATGTATGGATTGTGATGAGTTGTACAAGCCCCCAATAAAATGATTTTTTTTAAAAAGAACTAGAGGAATGTTGTGTGTTTTATCCGTGCTATACTGCACCCTGGCTAGTTCGTCCCTTCCTTGTGACCCTTCTGTGAGGGGATGTCCAATTGTCTATAGATGGGCTTTAAGTCTCCATTCCGACCCCTCTCTTCACATTGAAATGGTTGTTTGGGGTCTTCTGATGCCCGATACCTGCTTCCGTTGACACCTCGTGATCACACACAGTTGGTGTGCTTCTTCCATGTGGGCTTTCTTGCTTCCCTTCTAGAGGACCATTTTTTTAACTTCAAGACTCTAAGACCCCAGACGCTGTATCTTGTAATAGTGCAGGCACTTTTAAAGCCCCATCCACAGAATACTCTGGTGTTTAAATAAGATGCCAATTTAGAGCAGCTCAGATAATAAGTTTATTAATTTATTCACACTGTTTGTGGCCAGCTGTTCAAGATGAATAATGAAAGAATCTCATTTCATGTCTCTGTATACCCTATATACTCGAGTATAAGCTGACCCGAAATTTTTGAAGTAAAATTTTAAAATAGAATTTTGAAAATTTTACTTTGAAAATTCTGCTTATACTCAAGTATATATGTGACCTACTTTAAAAAATATATTGTTGTAGTTACATAATCTGGTGTCATCTTGAGACTATTAAGAGTAAATGGGTGGAGGTTAGCCTGTCAATCAGGTCCCAGCTTGATTACCTTATTTGGAGGCACTAAGGAGGTAAATAGCTCACTGGAGGCCAGACCCACAGTCTACTTGTCTTCCTGCTGACAAGACACATGGAGCTACACTGATAAAGCTAGAGTCTTGGAGCTGGAGGAGCCACGTGGGACCCACACCAATGCTGACATGCTTCCACTGCCCCTGGATCCACAAGACTTTCCACCACTGGTCTGTGATTTTCTGCATTCGGTGTCATTGCATGTGTTAACGTGAGTCTGAAGAGAGATTTATAGATTGGCATCAGACATATGGGCTAATATCAGACTTACAGACTTGATCTGGACTGGGTTAGAATGTTTGCTTAATACACAATTACTCTCAGACTAACACATATGTGTATGAAATTAATTGTTGAGCTTCATTTTCAGAGTGAATGAAATGATCATTTTATGTCAGTAGTTTTCTCTTTTTGGAAATAATGTTTCAAACATGATCCATTCCTCAAAGATGATTTTTAATCCTTTTCTGTTTATAAAATGTAGAAAATTTGCCTTTGAAATTTTTTGGAATTGAGTGGCTCAAGCTTTTTACCCATCATAAAACAATACAAATAAAAGAGTTTTAGGACACATAGAAACAATATTTAGTCAATTTTCCTGAGAAGAGGTTGATTAGGAATAAACAGATATAGTGAAATTTAGAATTTTTCTGACTTAGTGATAGTTGTATCAAATTGAGTGCCATGCCAGAAATATGTAAAATATTATAACCTTTCCACTCCAGATACTTAGAATATACTCGAATGAGGCAAAGACTAAGATGGCATATGTAAACTAAATTTCACTGTCAATAAAGACTTCTTGTATACCTGTGATAGAAAGAGACATGAACGACAACCAATAAAAGCCTTATATGAAAAATATGACTGTTCTTCTTATGAGTACCTGGCATAGCTTTATAGCTTGTTGAGAGGTGCTGTTGTAATGGTCCCAGACTACAGTCTGATTGGTCAGCCTTCTTGTCACCTTTAACCCCAGAGCAGTGACTGCCAGCCAGCTTTGGTATAAACAGAGGTGTGCATCCAATTACCCCACTCACACAGAGGCAGCGAAACAGAGGATTGGGCTGAAACACTTGGCCATTATGGTAATGTGCCCTGTTGAGCTCACATCCAACAGCTACAAGATCTGAAAAGAGAAGAAGGTAAAACCGCTAAAGCGTGCGATCGTCTAAATCTCCGGTTGTAAATCTTAAGGACATACCTGTCTCCTTCATGAAGCAGTGGGTGTGCTGTTGCTGGGTGCCATCCAGTCACTTCTAGCTCATAGCAACCCCGTGTGCAACAGACAGAAACCCGCTCGGCCCCGTGCAGTCCTCGTCCCTGTTCTCTTAGAGCCCATCGTTGCAGCCACTGTGTCAGCCATCTCTCTGAGGGTCTTCCTCATGTTCACTGACCGACACTAGGCATGGTGTCCTTCTCCAGCGACTGTCTCTCCCGAGATCATGGCTAAAGTACATAAGACAACATCTCACCGTCCTAGGTTCTAAGGAGCATTCTGCTGCACTTCTTCCTTGACAGGTTTGTTTAATCGTTTGGTTGACGCCATAATTCAAAAGCCTCTACTCTTCTCCAGTTTTCCCTGTTCGCTATCCAACTTTCACATGCACAGCAGGGGATTGAAAATATCTTCCCTGGGTCCGTGCACCCGAGATCTTAACGTCACACCTTCGCTTGTTTAACATTTGAAAGAGATCTTTTGCAGCAGATTCTCCCAGTCGTTTGATTTCTTAAGTGTTTTCTCCACAAGCATTGGTTGTGGATCTAAGGAAAGTGAAATCCTGGACAGCTTCACTCTATTTATCATGTTGCTTATTGGTCCAGTTGTGAGAATTTCGTTGTCTCTGTTGAGGTGTAATCCATACTGAAGGCTGTAGTCTTGGATCTTCATCAGTAAGTGCTTCAAGAATGCGTTGTTGTGTCATGTTGTGTGTTAAGTCTAGTACTCTATTTCTTACGGTCCATTTGGAACCTCCAATCTATAAAGCACTTACAGATAATCCTCACTGCCATTGAGTCAATACCAACTATAAGCGACCCTATAGGACAGGTAGAACTGCCTCTGTGGGTTTCTGGGATTGTAACTGTTATGGGAGCAGTATAACTCCTCTTTCTCCCACTGAGCAGCTGGTGGATTCAAACTCTTGACCGTGTGGTGAGCAGCCCAACACCAGGGCTTCTTATAGATGATAAAACCAAGCACCGTCAAGTCGATGCCGACTCACAGCAACCCTGTAGGACAGGGTGGAGCGGCTCCCGTGAGTTTCTGAAACTACCGTGACTCTTTATGGGAACAGAATGGCCCGTCTTTCTCCCACAGCGTGGCTGGCGGTTTCGAATAGCTAACTTCAGATCACAGTCCAAGGGTTACCACTTTGCCAAGGGAAAGTTTAACATCCGTGTTTTCGGTATGTTTCGACCTATGCATCTTAAACAAGGGTCACTTTTGGAATCAGAACCAAGAAGAAAAAAAAAAACCTCAATATAGTTAATAAGAAATCAGCGATGAAATGATGATTATAATTTGAGAGATGGGTTGATGACTTTGAGACCTGAGGTTTCCCCAGAGGTCCAATAATACGTTAACAGACTCTCAGGAAGTCAAGATGAAACCATGACAGAAGAAACGGTCATTTAACTGCAGCACTACAAGGTCTCTGGTCTTTTCCTTAAGAGAACCGGAGTAATTTTTTCCCCCCGCATCCTCTGAGGAAGATAGGTCAGCAGAGGGCTCTGTGGTCCCGTGGAGATGCTTGACGTTCTTTCAGTGGGTCTGCACAGTCAAAACTTTTCAAAATAGCGAGCCTTACATTAATCAACGCATTGGCTCCATGCTGAGGAGTCAGACCCTTCAGAGACACCATTTTGTCACATCAGTTTAACTTAAGGATGTTCTTAATGATGCTGCAATAAAAATTAATTTTATCAAATCTCACATATTGAGTGCATGTCTTTTTAGTATTTTGGGTGACAAATGGAAAGTAAGCAAAAGCCTTTCTGTGCAGCAAAATGCCATAGTTGTCTGGAGAAAAGCGCTGTGCTCCTGTTTCAAGAAAAATGAGCCACTTTTTAAAGTAGAGTGAAGAAATGACTGACAAACTATGGTTATTAATATCTGAGCTTTTGGCAGGCATTTTCTTGGGAAGCGAGCTTGTAATTTCAAGGAAACCAACTGATATTATTTGTTGCCAACGATAGAATTTGAGCTGTCGAGCACAAATTTGAATTTGGGAAAACTTCAATCTACCACTGAGATACTGACAACTACTCAATATGTATACTTTTCTGATGGGATTGGTAAGTGTATAAATGTGATCCTTTAATATTATATGATTAAACACGTCAACATTTGGAAGATCTCTTTGCCTTAGTAAACCAATATTTTTCAAATTCCGAATGCATGGAATCACAAGATTATGCCTGGATAAAAGACAACATTCCAGGAAGGTTATGGACACCACTTGATTTTAATATCCCATGGTTCAGAAAGTTCAACGATGAGCTTTCGAATTCTACAATGCATCCAGCTTTTAAGAAACTATCACTTACGAAGCTTTAAAATGGAACGTGCACAATTCTATTTGTTATATATCTAAGTGAAGTCATATGTTCATGTATTTCAACCCAAACAACTTATGACAGATTGAAAACAGATGAGAACCTAGCTAAACACTGGAGAGATTTCAAATATGTGAAACAATGCCAATCTTATCACAAAAATTTCTCTTCTAGGGGTATATGGTTTTTTCCCATGAAAATGTTATTTCTGTTCATATGCAGTAGGCGTATTAATTGTTTTTAATGAATGAATAAACTTACCTTTCTAATCCATTACATATTAACAGATACAATCCATATAAGGAAAAGCTCTCTGGGTCCTCAATCACGTCCAACACTGCTGGATCCTCAGATTACGCATTTAAAAAGCATCGCTCTGATCAGGGATCAGCAAGCATTCTGTACAAAGCCCATCACATCTCAGCCTTTGAACAGGCTGTCCTGTCTCTGTTGCAACTGCTGGATCCAGCCATTCTAAAGCAGCCAGAGACCACAGGGCAAGGCATGGGTGCAGCTGTGTTGCAATAAAACATTCTGTGTAAACCGGCGGTGGCCCTGAGGTCTCTGCGATCCCAGTTAGGGATTATTTCCAGCCCCTGTATTCTGTTAACACAGTCGTATTGTATGTGAAGTTACATACGGAAAGCTAACTTACGTAACCAGCTTTAGCTCTGTGAAGACAGGGCCTCTTTGTAACTGAGGGCAGATCCATCTCCTTTTTCCTTTTCCTTTTTGCATCCCAAGCATCTAACCACAGAAGTGGATGCTCCCTGGGTGTTGATCCAATTAATAAAAATAACTTGCTCAAACCCTATTTGGGAGAAAGGAGTGTCTTGAATTTTAGCATCTGATGAGCCATGTTTCCCCGTGTGGAGCCCTACATCACGATCATGTGCTAGATTGTTTGGGTTTTCTGTCGTTATCTCATTTGACCCCCTGGCGACTGTAAAAGCCAGGTACGTATGATGTAATCGAGTCACAGAGAGGTTAAGGAGTGGGATCAAGGCCACTCCGTTGTCAGAGCAGTGAAAAGGTAAGCCCTAAAACAACCACTTAACTAGAGTAATAGAAGACTGGCTGGAGCACTCGGCTGGTGAAACTTGAGTGGCTTCACATGTTCAGTCAGACTCCGAACGTGTTCTTGTTCCATGCTCAAGGAAACTTAGACTTCTTTACAGAGCGACTACGCTGCCCATCGCATGAGTATTTCTCCTCCTTCAGCAATCCTGGTGTTTATTCTAAGTTGGCATCTTGAGTGATTGCCGGTGTGTTGTAGGGTAGAGTCTGATTTCCTCTCCAGAGTTGGAACTCATAAAACTGAGGGTCAGCTTGTAATTTGGGGTTACCCCACCCTACTTTTTCACGCACTTGCTACAGCAAAAAGCACTGCAATTCAGTGGTTAGTTGGGAAGACCAAGGTTAAATAGCATGTCTGAATGCTAGAGATGCATTCTTATGTTTTTGTTTTGTTTTGCCTTTTCAAAAAGCAGGGAGAGTCTTTATATTAACTCTAGAGGGATGCATCCATATGTTTTAAGCAAAATTTACCCTTGATTATAGAAAAGGCTGTTAAGATTGCTTGGGGCAGGATTAATAAAGAAGAATTGTCATCTGTCACTCTAAGAACTCAGGCTATCTTTATATACTGTCTCCCATTTCTGGTCATTAAAACCATTTCCCTAAGCCTAAAGGGAACTGCAACACCACTTCAAGACAATAAAAATGACATAGGTTTCTGAGCTTATCTAAATATCTGCTAGTTTCATATGGTGTCCAACATTACTGGTCCATGAAAACCATAAACTACTTAACAGTTGGCAGAACTAAGCTGACTGTTCCAACTTAACAACTGCAGGGGGAACATTTGTCTACACAGAACGTTTACAGACACATCCAGATGAAGGTACTTACATGCGCACACTCCAGTCTCGTACCTAGGTCTGTCGGCCGAATAGTCACAATACAGCCCTTTGTGGGGGTCACAGAGGTCCGCTTCGTTGCAGTGGTCCCCTGGCTGCTTAGCGCAGACTTTGCAGCATCCACAGCCGTCCCTGACCAAGCTCACTCCAGGAGGGCACCTGGGCTTCAGGCGAGGGCATTTACAGGGCCAGTGACAAAACTGCTTACGCTGCTGCACTTCGGAGACTTGGCTGGGACTTCCCGCAGGTGGTGTGGCCAGTGGGCCAGTGCCCTGCCCCCTGCAGCAGGGCTTCATCCGACAATAAAAGTAACGTTAGAAATGGTTTCTCAAACAAATGGCGGAAGTCTCCTAAGATTGGAATGTTTCCTTTAACTTTCCTCTAGCTCTTAAATGCTTCCCCCACCCCCACCACTATCATGATCCCAATTCTACCTTACAAATCCGGCTAGACCAGAGGATGTACATTGGTACAGATAGCAACTGGAAACACAGGGAATCCAGGACAGATGACTCCTTCAGGACCAGTGGTGAGAGGGGCGATGCCTGGAGGGTAGAGGGAATGTGGGGTAGAAAGGGGAAACCGATTACAAGAATCTACGTATGGCCTCCTCCTTGGGGGATGGACAGCAGAGAAGAGGGTGGGGCGAGACGTTGAACAGTATAATATATGACAAAATAATTTATGAATTATGAAGGGTTTATGGGGGATGGAGGGGGAAAATGAGCAGCCAGTATTAAGTGCCCAAGTAGAAGACAAATGTTTTGAGAATGATGAGGGCAACAAATATACATATGTGCTTGACACAATGGATTGTATATATGGACTGTGATAAGAATTGTATGACCCCAATAAAATGATAAATTGGAATGTTTCCCTCAGACAGGCAGGACTTGGTGTGCTAAATCACAATAATGTATCTGTTAGCATTGGACACAAGTGATAACTTATTTCTGAAACACAACCTTTTCTTTGTTTGGCTTCCAAGACATCACTCTTGCTCCTGTTTGATTTCGCTCCTGATCACCCTCGACTAGGCACTTCCTCCGTCTTTGCAGGCTCCTGTCCCCCTAGATTAGGCCTACATGACAGACTTCGGTGGTGTTTTTCTAAATGCTGAACTGGCTACTAAAGTCCTCTCACTCTGCCCACTATCACTTGGCAATCTCATCCCTTGTCTTCAATTGTCTACACCCTACAAGTCTCAGCACTAAGCTTCCAGCTGTAACTCCCACACAGACAGAACTGTGCACTCACAGAGCTGACCGCCTCCTGAACCTCGCCAACAGGCAAAACACATGTGCAAAACCCACCTTTGGCCCCCAGAGAACTTTTGTGAATGAGCAGTCAGGAAGCTGGGTGTCATCAGATGACCCCTCACCTTTCACAGCCATGCTGAATAATTCTGATTCCATTGTCCTCCTGTCAGCAGAACCAGCCACGCTTCCCCATTTGCACTGCTACTGCCTAAGCACCGTTGAAATTGTTTTCTAACTTTTCTTCCCCTGAGAATGAGCCCTGAAATCCACCTTCCACATTCTGCTACAGGGACCTCTCCTAAACACATAGCTGCTTTTATGCCTCTCCTAAGTCCATCGGGGACTCCCTGCTGGCGACAGTCCACAGTCAAAATGTCGAAGCAGCTCCCTCTTCTGGCTCTTGCCTAGCGTTAGTTCTCTATAGTCACCATGTGGGTGTCCCCTCCACTCTCTTCCTCACTAAAATGTTCACTGTCCAACCTGCCACCTGGGGTCTGCCCATGTGTCCTTTAGTCGTGAGGTATTTCTGGACCATCTTTCCAGATTGCTCTTTCCAAAGTAGGATCGATCCCTTTCTACCTGAGCTCCTGTTACACCTCTGACATAGTAGCAGCGATGGTTCAGTGAATGACTTCTCGCGACATCATACCCTCCTGTATAATCTTGTCTTTCCAGTCTCAGCGTAATCTATCTAGTCAATGCGTGTTCCACACAGGTCTGCTGGGTGAATGACGGGAAGAAGGAGTCAGCCCTGGTTTTGCTGCAGTTGGGAAGAGCCCCGTGTCTGAGCACTTCCTTTCCCTTTGGCAATGTGTTTGTTCTGACAACACATTGTCTAGGATTGTTTTATTTCTCTCTGCCGGATAGGTAGAATTGCCTTTCACTATTACCTACCTCTTTTGTTCTTTTTCTCCGCACGGAAACACTAATCACAAAACCTGTCAGTAATTACTGAGATGGTTGCTTGGATTATGTTGTCCTAAATGTATGGTATCTTAAAATCCAAGGAAGGGTTTTTTTGGTTTGTTTTGGAAGAATATAAAAAAACAGCTTTGCTGCCATGCACAATGCATTGGAAAGGAGTTTTTAAAAAAAATAATTTTATTGGGGTCCATAGAACTCTTTATCGTAATCCATCCATCCATTATGTCAAGCACACTTGTACATTTGTTGCCATCATCATTTTCAAAACATTTTCTATTTGAACCCTTGGTATCAGCTCCTCATTTTTTGCCCTCCCTCTTCCACCCTCCCTCCCTCACGAACCCTTGATAATTCATAAATTATTATTTTGTTATGTCTTACACTGACCGTTGTCTCCCTTCACTCGCTTTTCTCTTGTCCGTCCCCCAGGGAGGGGGTTATATGTAGATCATTGTGATTGGTTCCCCATTTCAACCCCCACCTTTCCCTTAACCTTCCTGGTATCGCTACTCTCATTATTGGTCCTGAGGGGTTTATCTGTCCTGGATTCCCTGTGTTTCCAGCTATTTTCTGTACCAGTGTACATGCTCTGGTTTAGCTGGATTTATAAGGTAGAATTGGGATTATGATAATGGGGGGAGGAGCATTAAAGAACTAGAGGAAAGCTGTATGTTTCATCGGTGCTATATTGCACCCTGAATGGCTCGTCTCCTCCCCATGACCCTTCTTTAAGGGGATGTCAGTTGCTTACAGGTGGGCTTTGGGTCTCCACTCTGCACTCCCCCTATTTCACAATGATATGATTTTTTGTTCTTTGATGCCTAATAACCTGATCCCTTCGACACCTCATGATCACACAGGCTGGTGTGCTTCTTCCATGTGGGCTTTGTTGTTTTTGAGCTAGATGGCTGCTTGTTTACTTTAAGACCCCAGATGCTATATCTTTTGATAGCCAGGCACCATCAGCTTTCTTCACCACATTTGCTTATGCACCCACTTTGTCTTCAGCGATTGTGTCGGGAAGGTGAGCATCATGGAATACCAGTTTAATAGAACAAAGTGTTCTTGCATTGAGGGAATAATTGAGTAGAGGCCCAATGTCCTTTTGTACCTTAATACTAAACCTATAAAGATGTGCACATAGATCTATTTCCCCGTCCTCATATATAAATATATTTGCATATGTGCATGCCTGTATTTAGACCTCTATAAATGCCTGTTGCCTCCTAGCTCTTTCCTCTATTTCCTTTTACCTGGAAAGTGGATTATTACAAATACAGTTAGTTAGGTTACAACTTACCTTCTCATTTGGTCTTATTTGATCCATTTTAAATTTGTCCTCATTTTTCCTATTTTCTGCTTCCTTTTTGATTGAGGCTTTTATGTTTTACTTTGTCATTGTTAGTTTTTTAAAATTTCTCTGTATATGAAATGCAGGACAGGTAAATCTAGAGAGATAGTAACTGGTGGGTATGGCAGGGGAGCTTAGGGGTAAATGGGGAGCTAATAGCAATGAAAACAAAATGAAGAAAATGTTCTCAAACTGTTTGTGGTGATTGAATAATGCTTCTTGGTGTGAATGAACTATTAATTTATATGATATATGAAATGTGTGCCACTAAAGCCATTTAAGAAAAAAATAATATAAAAAGTATTGTCGGTCATCCTTACAACAATCATCATCATAATTTATGAACAACCCAAAACCAAAGCTGTTGTAACCTAGTCCATTCCGACTTGTGGCAATCCTAGTGTCACAGAATAGAATCGCTTCACTGGACTTGCTTGACCACAAAAGTTAGAGAAGGAGATTACCTTATTTTCTGTGGCGCCACTAGGTGGATTTGAACTGCCGATCTGTAGGTTAGTAGTCCAACACAAACCATTTATACTCCCTAGAGACCTTCATTTATTAAGAGATAGTATTAATCAGCACTTGTTACATCTTGGGCACTTAGGTAACATCTTCACATGGGTTATTTCTAAACTAAAACTCCATTCTCTCCTTGGAGTCATGAGCGCTAAATACAGCGTAGTGCCCAGGCTGGATTCTAGAACAGCCAAAAAGAAAAAACCCAACCTACTGCCAAGGAGTCTATAAATTCACCTGTTCAGGATCACTCAGAAAATTAGCTGTGAAGCTGGAATTCTAGCTCAAAAGTATCTGGAGCCCATTCTAAAAATTCAGGCTCCTAGTGACCCTGTGTAGGGTTTCCAAGCCTGTAATTCTTAGCTGGAGATCTCCTGGGGAGCAGCTGGTGGGTTTGAACTGTCTGCCTGTGGTTAGCTGACCTGACAGCACCACTAGCACTCAAGAAGGTATTAATTGGGGTGAGGGTGGGGGAAAACAACTCTTGAAATCCAAATAAAATTGAGAATTGAGGCCACAGCTCCATGGGAGAGAGACTGGGCCTCTTGCTCCTGTAAAGAGTTAGTCTCAGAAACCCGCAGGGGTCGCTGTGAGTCAGCATTGACTCGACGGCAGTGAGTATCTTCATCCACTTCCACTGAGTCCATTATGACTCACCTGATAGACAGGGCAGCACCCCACCCCAACCCCCCATGTGTTTGCCAGACTAACTCTTTACAGTAGTAGAAAGCCTCATCTTTCTCCTCTGAAGGAGCTTTTGGTTTTGAACAGCTGACCTTGTGGTTAGCAGCCCAAAGTGTAACCACTACACCAGGGCTCTGAGAAGAGTGTCTTAGTTAGAACAAATGTACCATGGTAATGCAAAATACTAATACTGGGGAAACTAGGCAAAATTGCATAGGTGTTCTCTGCAACTTAGAGTAAAAAAATCAAAATGTTTTCTATAAGATACCCCAAAATTTAAAAATGTACTTAAAAAATGAAAACTAGGGCGAGGGGCTGGTGTAAAAGGGAGCTGATGGTCAAGGAATTCAAGAAGAAAGAGAAAGTTTGAAACATTGTGGTAGCAATAGTACAATACTGATGGATGTGATTGAACCATGGAACTATACGATATTTGTATTAACTTGCAATAAAATGGTTTTGGATAAATAAAAATGAAAACTATAACGTGAAGTTATAGAGTAATATATCTCTATAAGAGAGGTATGATTATTACCCTTATTTTACAGATTAAGAAGCTCAGGCTTCTGGAAATAAATTCACCTGTTCAGGATCACTCAGAAAATTAGCTGTGAAGCTGGAATTCTAGCTGAAAAGTATCTGGAGCCCATTCTATTAACCACTGCACCATACATTAACAAGTGTTAGGAATGTTTTTCACACCTGTTTTAGGACTTTAGCAATAAGAGCAAACTGAATAAGCTATACATTGTTATGTATGCAGCTGAGGCCACACTGAACTGCAGTCAAATATCCACACATCACCTGGTAAACAGTGGCGGCCATGCAAACACTCACACACAAATGCTCCCGCAGCATTATTCCTGATAACCAATCTAAATGCCCATTAAGTCAGGAGGGGATAGGTATAGCCGAGCCAAACAATGGGCTATGGTCCCACCGTGAAAAAGTAAGGACTGGTCCCTGCTGAGCATGGGGGAACCTTGAAAGCATTAGACTAAGTTAAAGAAGGGGTCACTCAGGATCACATATCTTATCACTTTACTTCTATGAAAGGCCCGAACAAATACATCTGTAGGGTGAGAGAGTAGATTAGTTATTGGCTAGGACTGGGCAGCGTGCAGGAAATAAAGAGTGACTGCTAATTGGTCCAGGGTTTATTTTAGGGGTGATAAAACTGTTTGACGTGTGAGTGGGGTAATGGTTGTACAACTCTGTGACTATATTGAAACAAACATCACTTTCTCACTTCAAATGAATGAATGATATGGGAATTCAATCTCAATAAAGTATTTAACCATTTCCTTTTAAAAGCAAATCCTCCAGAAAAAGGGGACACATAAACGAGTCCACCTTTGGCACAGTAGTAGAACCAGATAAAAAACAGCTGAAATGTTACTCCATTAATAGCGGCTGAATGTGGATCTGTGTGCCTGTTTAGAATTCCTGGGAGGCAAAGGCCAACGAGGAGTTGGCAATCAGTCGCCAGCTCTTTTCCAGAAAGTCTGTTGGGAGCTCCATGTGAAAAATTGATAGACGGGCAGCAGACCTGGGGGAGGTCCTGTGTGTGGCCATGTGGGACCTGCCTAAGTCACAGAAAAGCAAAAACAAAAATGGACTATGGCCAGCCTGTGCTTGGGATATTGCAAAGTACAATATTCAATACAAGACAGTGCTCCTCTGCTGGTGGAGTTCATTATCATAATTTGCTTTGTCTTCTGGAGTTGCCCAGCAGCACGCCAGACCCCCTATAGAGATGGCTGCGGAAGAAGGAACACGAAAATGCTATGAAAACCCCATCCCTAGGGCACAATCAGGTTCCTACTGCAACAGAAACCCGAGCTGGAAAGCTGGGAACCTTCTCTGACAAACTCAAACCCAATGCCTTGCCCCTTGCAGGAAGTGCCCGAGCAGCAGTCTACCCCCGGGGGAGGGCCGGACACTGAGAGAGTCTGTCTGTGACCTAGGCAGGCAGGGGCTGCTGAGATCTGTGGGTGAAAGAGAAAAAGAGAAACCGTCCAGCCCCAGGAGTCTGACACTGGGTGCTCTCTGTGGGACACTGAATGTAACTTGAAAGAAAAAAGGAAAACCCCAAGCTCAGCTCGGCCACTTCCTAGAGGAGGATTTCTCATCTTGGCACCACAGGCATTTGAAGCTGGATTTGGTGGGGAACGATCCTATGCAAAGGATGTTCAACAGCATACCTAGCCTCTACCCACTAGATGGCAGCAGCACTCCCCAGGTGATAGTTCCCAACCAATACTCAAAGCTCCACGAGGGGCAAGCTATCACCCATGGAGAATTTCTTGTGAGGAGCCATCCAGTCGGTTCCAACTCAGCGACACGAAGCACAACAGAAGGAAACACACTCTGGCCCTGCGCCACCCTCACAAGTGCGCTTATGTTTGAGCCATTGTTGCAGCCACTGGGAGTCCATCTAGTCCGGGGCCTTCCTCTTTCTCGCTGCCCTCCTGTTTACCGGACATGATGTCCTTGTCGGGGGCCTGATCTCCTGATAACCAGTCCAAGGGACATGCAACGAAGTTTTGCCCTCCTTGCTTCAAAGCCGTATTTTGGCTGTACTTCTTCCAAGACGGGCTTGTTTGCTCTGTTGACAGACAGTCCTTGGTCCTTTGAATACTCTTCGCCAGCATCATCATTCCAGTGCATACATTTCGTCAGTCTCCTGATCAGTGTCCGCCTTTCTCAATCCTATGAGGCGACTGAAAATGCCAGGGCTTGGGTCAGGCGCACTAGAGCCGCATCCTTGCTTTTCAACATTGTAGAGTGATCTGGTGCAACAGAGAAACCAGCTACAATGCACAGTGTGATCCCTTGACCGCTACTTCCATTGGTTATGGAGCCAAGCAAGAGAAATCCTTGACCTTTCATCTTTTATCCACTTACCATAATGTTGTCTATTAGCCAGTTGTAAGGGGGGGGG
>NW_022107431.1:42562386-42563610 GCF_000313985.2 Echinops telfairi | reverse complement strand
TGTGGGCTTTGATGCTTCTCAGCTAGATGACCACTTGTTTACCTTTATAGTTTCTTATGATCCACACAGTCAAATGTCTCTGCAGAGTCAATAAAATACAAGTAAACATCTTGCTGATATTCTCTGCTCTCCTCCAAGATCCATCTGACATCGGCAATGATATCCCTTGTTCCACGTCCTCTTCTGAATCCGGCCTGGACCTCAGGCAGCTCCCTGTCAGTGCACTGCTGCCACCATTGTGTGATCTCAGCAAGTTTACTTGGGCTGATGGTCATTATATTTTTCTATAGTTTCACGGTCTCTTGTGTTGCCCTTCTTTGGAATTGGTACAGACAGGGATCTCTTCTAGGCAGTTGGATGAGCAGCTGTCTTCCAAATTTCTTGGCATAGAAGAGTGAAGGTTTCCAGTGCTTCACCAGCTTGTTGAGACATTTCACTTGGTAAGCCCATCGATTCCTGGAGCCTTGTTTTCAGTGAATGGTTTCAGTACAGTTTGGATTTCTTCCTTCACTACCCATGGATTTTGATTATATGCTACCTCTTGAAATGGTTGAATGTCCACTAGTTCTTTTGGCTACACTGACTCTGTTTTCTTTCATCATCTTTCAATGCTTCCTGTATTGTTCAATATTTTGTCTTGGAATCTTTCGATATTGCAACTCAAGACTTAAAATTTTTCTTTAGTTCTTTTGGTTTAAGGTATGCTGAATGTGGTCTTTTGTAGGTTCTTAACTGTAGGTCTTTGCACACTTTGGAGCTGCCCTTTGAAATGTTCTATTCAGCTCTTTTACCTTATCATTTCTTCCATTTGCCTTATTAAAAGCAAGTTTCAGTCTCTTCTGACATCACTTTAATCTGTTCTTTCCTGTCCTTTTAATGACCTTTGCTTTTTTCATGGATTTTATATATATAATTATTATTATATATAATGTATAATAATCATTATATGTAATATATAATAAATATGTATTTTTAATTGTGGGTTCTTACCGCTCTTATAACAATCTATATATCAATGGTACCGAGCATATTTGTATATACCATATATTCGTGTATAAGCCAAAATTTTTTCAGCACATTTTTAATGTAGTTTTTGTGGTAAAATTAGGTGCCTCGGTGGATATTTGGGTCAGCTTATACTCAAGTATATATTATATACTGCCATCATCATTTTCAAAACAATTTTTTTGTACTTGAGCCCTTGGTATCAGCTCCTCTCCCCCC
>NW_022107431.1:42559178-42560917 GCF_000313985.2 Echinops telfairi | reverse complement strand
TGGAGGCCCTTGCCAGTGCTGAGATGCTTACAATGCCACTAGATCCAAAGACTTTCTACCTATTGGCCTGTAATCATCCTGCATTCGGAGTCATTGCATGTGTTTTGTGAGTCAGAAGAGGACTTTATATATTGGTATTGGACATATGGGCTAATATCGGATATATGGACTTGATCTGGACTGGGCTGGCATGTTTTCTCAATGTTCAATTCCTCTTGTATATAAAATCTTTCTTATATACATATGAATTTCTATGGATTTGTTTCTCTAGTCTACCCAAACTAACACAAATCTCGACTGCATATTTGATCAATTTCAGAATGAAGACATTGCTAAAATTCTTCAAGTTCTGCATCATTACCTTTAGTGGTTACTGAGTAAATTTGAATAACAGCTGACAGAATTTCCTTGTATGTGGACCAATATTATCCTATCACACACAGCATTGTATTTCAAGATAGATTCTGAGATATCCTTTTTGATTTGAAAGCAACACCACTCCTCTTGATTGTATCATTCCCTTCATAGTAAACCATATTCTGATTCAAAATGGCCAATACTAGCCTATTTCAGATAATTAACTCCTGGGATATCGATCTTTATGCATTCCATTTCATTTTTTATGACAGAGTCATACTTCTCACATTCCAAGTTCCAATGATTAATAGACCATTGCAGCAGCTGCGACTTCTCTGGAGTCAAGCCCCATCAACAAATGAAAGTCCCAAAGGTTTTACACCCGTAGGCTCTACTCCATCCGTGTCATCATGGTCAACCCTACTTTGAGGAGGAGCCCTTCCTCAGTCACATTCTGAGGGCCTTCCAAGCCAAGGGCTCATCCTTCTGGCACTATGTCAGACGATGTTCTGCGGCTGTTCCTGAAATCTGCAGGATCTGACAATATTTCAATGCTATTCATAGATTTTCAGTGGCTAATTCTTCTGAAAGTGGACAGCCTAGAATACCTTTGGGTGGTCCTGTTGGTATTCCAAAATACCAGTGACATAGCTTTCAGGGTCACAGCAATAAAAAGCCACCACAGTACAACAACTGACAGACAAATGGTGACATTGAGAGGTAAGTCAATTAAATTTTCTATACTCCTGGCCTAAAAGGGACAAAAATTGCTATTTCTGGACCAAAATACTACTGACCTAGACTTACTGTTCTTTTTAAACATCATGTCAGGCATTCAATCAATCAAAAGTTACAGAACACACACAAAAAAGTGACCTGTTTTCAAGAGCGGCAGTAATCAAAAGAGCCAGATACACAAGAACTGATCCAGATGTTGGAACTATTAGACCAAAGGTTAAAAATAGCTGTGATAGAGTTGCATGGTTGCTGTTACCTGCGGGGCCCTTCAGTGCTGCTGCTCCTGCTCTGTACCTTCCTTACCGACCGGTCCCGTTGCGCCCCCAGCCAGATGGCTCACAAGAAAATATACTATTCGGACAAGTATTTCGATGAACATTACGAGTACCAGCATGTCATGTTGCCCAGAGTACCCAAACAAGTACCCCAAACCCATCTAATGCCCGAAGAGGAGTGGAGGAGACTTGGTGTTCAACAAAGTCTAGGCTGGGTACATTACATGACTCATGAGCCAGAACCACATATTCTTCTCTTTAGATGACCGCTTCCAAAAGAACAACAAAAATGAAGATTATATCGGGATTTTCAATGAAATCTTCAAATTTAATGTGTATGTGTATATATGGTGTAGTATTCAGTGAATA
>NW_022107431.1:42556335-42558829 GCF_000313985.2 Echinops telfairi | reverse complement strand
ACATGACATTAAAGAGGGATAATTATTCTTCGATGATTCATCAGCAGACTATACACAGCAGAGCAAGGATCAGTGAACTCGGGGACTTGCCAGTAGAAATGATCTGATCTGAGATACAAAGGGGACAATGCTACAGAGCCTCCTCCGAGAGCCCTGGGACAACCCTAAATGGTAAAACATATGTATAATTAGAATCTCAGAAGGTTGAGAAAGGATATGACACAAAAGAAATATTTGAATAAATAATAAACATTTCCCAAAGTGCTTAAGAGAGAACAAACAACAGATGTAAAAATTCCAATAAATAAGCAAGGGAAGCATAATTAGACATGTCCTTGTTAAAATGTTGAAAACCAATGGTGTCTCCAGAGAGCCAATGATAAACCAATGATGAAAACCAATGGTGAAAACAGCCTGAGAAAAAGGGAAAAAATCCCATACAGGAAATGCAGCGCTGGTGGTGTAGTGGTTCAGCACTCGGCTGCAATCTGCGATGTGCATGGTCAGCAGTTCAAAAGCACCAGCATCTCCAAGAGAGAAAGCCTGGGCTTTCTACTCCCGGAAAGAGTGACAATCTCAGAAACACACAGGGGATCTGTTAGGAAGCAGCGCTGACTCAGTGACAGTGAGACCTACAGGAAGATAACAAGAAAGAAAGCTGACTTGGAAGAATTTGGAGAATGAAGTAGGGGACGAGAAGCAGCACAAAGACAATGGGATGACATCTTTAAAGCACTAAAAGAAAAAGTAAAACTATCCTTCCAGAGTGAAAGTGAACCCAAGGGTATCACAGGATAAACACTGAGATACTTTGTTGCTAGCAGACCTGCCTCAAGGAACAGAGGTGGTTTTGTGGTTGCTAATCTAGAGTTACAGCCCCCAGAACCAACAGGGGCAGTTCTATCCTACCCTAGAGGGTTGCTATGAGGCAGAATAATCAGTGGTTCTCAACCTGTGGGTCGCGACCCCGTCAGAGGGGTCGAATGACACTTTCACTGGGGTTGTTGCTTAAGACCAGCGGAAAACATTTCTGATGGTCTTAGGAACTGAGACACTGCTCCTCTATCCGTCTCCAGGCGGGTCCGCCCACATGCAGATATGCCCACATATAAGTACCCATGCTACACCATGCTTCAAGATAAAATTTCTTTGATTTGCAATTAGAAATATTTCACAATATATAAGTACATATTGTTTTGTGATTAATCACTATGCTTTATGTTCTATTTGTAACAATGAAAATACATTCTGCATATCAGATATTTACCTTATGATTCATAACAGTAGCAAAATTACAGTTATGAAGTAACAATGAAAATAATTTTATGGTTGGGGGGTCACCATAGCATGAGGAACTACATGTACTAAAGGGTTGCGACATTAGGAAGGTTGAGAACTACTGTACTAAAGGAAGATTTTGCCTTTGAAGAGAAATTGTAATTTAAAAATACAGGAAAAAATAATCTATCACCTGGAAATGGCAAATCTGTGTGCAAATATAAAGGATGGGTTTTTTCCCCCATAATTTTATTTCTTGAACTCTCAAAACAAGAATCATCAGAATTTTTTAATGGAAAGAATAAAGGTTTGAACAACAGATCCAAGTTTCAATCTGAGTTGGCTTACTCGTTTGTCTCTCATTGGATCTTTATCTCTAAAACAGTTAATAATACCCACATTGCAAGGTTGTTTCAAGGATTGAGATAATGGCTGAAATGCCTAGCATAATATTTGGCCCATAGTAGCGATTCAATAAATTGGAGGTGTTATCATACTTTTCAAACATTCCTTTCAGCCAAGTTAAGCACAGAGCAATGCTTTACCACGGATCTGCATATCTTTGGGTGTTCATTTTAATTTGGTGGCGGTTATCTCAATGGGGTAGTCAGCTGGGATAGTTGGTTCCACAGGGACACTTGTATGTAGGAATAGTTGCTGCTTAAAAACGTGTTGTCTCCCTCAATGCCCAGTAATGGTCTTGCTCTTCTCAAGGACGATAGGATAGGAGATCGCCCCCATCACACTTCAGGACCCTGTGTCGTTCTGCAAAATGGCAGAGATGACAGGCATCTCTCATGTTCCTGTCCTGAGCCTTTGGAAATCCTCGCTGATGCCTTTCCATCTCCTTTTTAAAGACATGGCTACTAGTTCCTGCCCCAGCAGTTATTAACTCACAACCACCCTCATATTTTCTATACCAGTGTGTGATTTCAAAAACTCCGTTCCCTGAATAAGCAATAACTTCTACCACATTAATAAATCAACCACCCTGTTTGAATTTTCTTATTAAAAAATACGAAGGCAATAAATTGTTCATATTATATTAAACTTCCCTCAGGGGTACGGGTTCCCTTTCCTGAGAAGAGAAAAGCCCAGAAACTGGGAGGAGAGAGGATGTCTGAGAGCTGTCTGTGTTTATTCCAAAGCGCTCCTTCAAACAAGGGCACTTTCAAGAGAAGGGAGTGGTCCTCGGATCTGTTTTTCCAGGGCGCTC
>NW_022107431.1:42551785-42555060 GCF_000313985.2 Echinops telfairi | reverse complement strand
GAGGCCTTACTTCAGTAGAAAACGCTAAACCCACTGCCATCGAGTGGATCCCTGCTGATGGCAATCCTACAGGGCAGGGGAGACCCATCACTGTGGGTTTCTAAGACTATGACTCTTGGTGGGAGTAGAAAGCCTTGTCTTGCTCCTGCTGAGAAGCCGGTGGTCTCAAACTGCTGACCCTATGTTTAGCAGCCCAATGTACAGGGTGGGTGCTAATCCAGGGTGACTTGTGCGCTTATAAAAAGCAGAGAGGAGACAGACAGGGAGATGGAGAGGGAAAGCAGTCTTGCGAAAGGCAGAGACAGATTGGAACTATGCTGCAGCAAGTCAAGGGACCACTGGAAGCTGGAAGAGACAGGAAGGACCAAGCCCTAGAACTTTCAGACAATGCCCTACATTGAGGCTTCTAACCCCCAGGACTGTGAGAGAACATACTTCTGTAGTTATAAAAGCCCTGGGAAATGAATATAGCCTCAAACACACCATATTGATCTGGCCTCTCCCCCTAGTAACCCAATCACAGATCTCCTTGCCCACCCCCCCACCCCACCCCCACCACCCCACCCCATGGCAATAAGAGGTTTCCAAAGGACTGGCCTAACTCTGGTTGCAACCGTCTCTGATGCTCCCATGATGCCTTCTACTTTCTTCTTTAGTTGCACATTTCTCGCACCATATTGATTATGATTAAAATATGCAGATGGAACACGAGTAGACAATAGGTAATATGGAGGCAAACCCACCACTAGTGTTAGGTTTCTCCGGTGGGAAGTACCTCAGTTCTTGGGTTTGCATGAGAAGGAATTCACGCGGAAGCCTGGTTTGTGATCCAAGTGGGTTTTTATAAAAGATAGAAGAAGTACTTTCCTCTAGTTCCTAAATGTTTCCTCCTTCCCGCTCCCACTATCATGACACGAATTCTACCTTGCAAGTCTGGCTAGACCAGAGGATGTACACTGGTACAGATAGAAAGTGGAAATACAGGGAATCCAGGGCAGATGAGCCCTACCGGACCAGTGGTATGAGTGGCGATACTGGGAGGGTAGAGGGAGAGTGGGTAGGACAGAGGGAACCGATTACAAAGAACGATATGTGACCTCCTCCCTGGGGGATGGACAACAGAAAAGTGGGTGAAGGGAGACGTCGGACAGGGCAAGATATGACAAAATAACAATTTATAAATTACCAAGGGCTCATGAGGGAGAGGGGAACAGGGAGGGAGGGGAAAATGAGGACCTAATGCCGGAGGCTGAAGTGGAGAGGAAATGTTTTGAGAATGATGAGGGCAATGAATGTACAAATGCGCTTTACACAGTTGATGTATGTATGGATTGTGATAAGAGTTGTATGGATTGTGATAATGTATGTATGGATTGTGATAAGAGTTGTATGAGCCCCTAATAAAATGATTTTAAAAAAGAAGACAGAAGTTTCGGGTTTTATTGTCACTGAACACGGGCAACCTGGTGGGACTGCGCACCCGCAAGTGGTCACCTGTGGCCAGGGAGACTGACACGGCCGGACACAGGACGAGGGCTGAAGGGTGAAGAAGAATAAAGAGCCGTGGTCTCTCGGTCAAAGTATTTTAGGCCTCCGGCTGGAAGGTGTGGTTAAAAGTATTGGTTGACCCCATTGGCTGGATTAAGCCCACTGGGCCTAGTTTGGGCTGCCCAGTTAGACTTTATGGCTGGCTAAGGGCCCGCCGGATTCTCTTCCAACCACCTGGAGAGGGCCTTCAGGCATGGAGAGGGACACTCCCTGTCCCTGTTTCTTGCTGCCTAACACGACATTGAATCAACGCTGACTGATCAAGACCCAGCGTACAGCAGTTCCAAAGGGTTTCCAGGACTATAAATCCTTACAGGAGCAGAAGCCTCATCTTTGTCCCAAGGAGAAGCTGGTGGGTTCAAACTGCTGACCTTTTGGTTAGCAACACGATATGCCAGCCATTACTGCACCAGGGCACCATATAAAAGTAAAGTTAACCCCCGTCTTTTGGAGCCTAAGACAAAATCATTATACTAGTCATAATGACGTTCATTCAATAAATTAGGGTTTCTAAAATATATAGGATCATTCCCACCTCCTACTAATTCTTCCTTCCCTATGCTGTGTGGCCACCAGTCATCTCTTTCTGTGTCCAGTCATAGGTGGCCTTTTGCTAACCCCACTTTCTCAACCCAGGTCTTTGTTCGCTGATGCTAAGTTGTACCTGCAAATGGGTCTTTGTCTCCCTGTGGCGCTGGGGTACCCAGGCCACTTCTCATTCCCACCGTGGAGCCTATATTTCATTCCCTTTGGCCTGGCGCCTATCTGCCCTTGTTCAGGGATTCGCTGCTCAGCTTTGTTTGTGTTCCAGGCCGACACAGCAGTGTGCAGACACCGCTTATGAACCCTCACTTGAGCCTGAGCTGAGGGTCTGAGGGCAAGCTGGACTCTCCTCCAGCCCGAGAAGCTGGTGTTCTTGGAGAGCCGGAGACTCCAGTGTGCATGCAAACAAACCATGTGGTGCTGACTAAATCGTCAATTCAACCCTAACTAGATACACACCCAATGATGAGAAATAGATGAGGGAGGTTCAAAAGGTTCAAGGAAAAATAGAATTAAAAGACGATAGAATTCTCCAAAGTCCTCTAGTATAATGTTATGTTGTCAACTCCTAATCCTTCTTCCCTGAGAAATGAATCAGTCCTTTGCTTTGGTTCTTTAGGGGGTTGGGGGTGGGTGGGTGGGGGGGATGGCTTGAGAGATTCCCCCCTAAACTCTGAGGAGTTGCCTTTTTTGCCTACGGTCCACAGTGGCTGACAGTCTCTGTGAAGCTGTCAACCACTGTGGCTTGGTATTTTTGGTCTGGGCCTGGTCTGCAGGCGACCTTTCTTGTTGGTACGCACCCTGCAGGGATTGGTCAATATGCTAATGAAAATGAATTATGTGTGGCCTTTGCAAATGGAGTGACTACAGCTTACTATGTAAATAAAATGTGGGATACCAGAAGAAGAGGAGGAAGAGGAGGAATTCTTAGTGAAACCCTTATAGATGATAAAAGAACATGAGAGGGCTTCAAAAAGTCTGTGGAAAAACCTCATTACCTTTTCATTTCGTTTGTCTCTGAATTTTTGGAAGCCTCTTCCATTGTCTCCCATAGATGAGACTGAACAGCACTCAAAACACGCAGCAGCCACCACCGTGGATGCAGAGTTGACCAACAAGCACAAAGGTGGCTCAGGACCAGGCCACATGGTGCTCTGTTTGACAAGTGGGGGATGGGCGGGGGG
>NW_022107431.1:42549745-42551024 GCF_000313985.2 Echinops telfairi | reverse complement strand
GCATGTATGATCTTTTTTAATTTCACAGCTCAGTGAGGTGGGCGAGAGCAGGATTACCATGCTCATTTCACAGATTAAAGAGTTAAAGCTAAGCGATTGCACCTTGGTCAATAAAAGACACTTGCCCGCCAGAACTGTGCAGTCTACTGGGAGAGAAGACATTTCAGAAACACACCAAAGAGCCATCATTAAAAACAGAATCAAGGTTAATGAGAAAGAGCCAGGCATTATCAGAGAGTGATGGTGGTGGGGGTGGGGGTGGGCTCCTTTCAATCTGAGGGCAGAGAAGAGAGCCTCCCGGAACAGATTCTGGAGCACTGAAAGCCAAAGGGAGTCTTGGGCACAATCTCTGGCCCCGTGCTCCTTCAGCCAAAGGAACACCTCTAATGGCAATAGGCCCCGTCTGCAAAGAGCAAGTTGCATTACTCTTTCCCTAGAGATCCTAAAATCATTTGATTAGAAAGTCCTCGCTGGGAGCCTGAGGCCCTTCTCCTGATACCTCCAGGAGTGCCGGCCACCTGGGCAGGCAAAGGTCAGAACCCAAACCTCTGTCAGCAAGCGTGTCCTCCTCTCCTCCTCTTTCATCCTTCCCTTCCCTCCCGGGTTGTGCACAGGGAGCTGGTGTGAGCCTAGAGGGCAGGGGTGATTGTGGTAGAATTCTCACCCTCTGCATTAGAGGTCCCAGCTCCAACATTGGTCCAAGAGGCATAACAATACATTGATCTCCGAATAGAAAGGTGGGGGGCGGGATGGAGGTTCACAGCCAGGTTTCATTTGCATTAAGGAAAGTAACAAAATGAACCGGATTTCTTGCACATGTGAATTGGATGAGTCATACTTGCTAAAAATATTGTATGTCTTACTAGATCACCATTTTCCTTGAGTGTAAACTCTCCCTGAAAATTCACCTCCCCGGGACCAGAACCAATGGTGGATGCTTTTGCACTTCGTTTGGGCATTGCTACTCCAGCCAGGGCCTGCAAGAAGGCTTCTTCTCATTCAGCCATTCTTAGCCAGGGAGTGCTGTAGCCCTGCAGCCCGGAGGACATTTACATGGGATCTACTTAAAAACTGGTCAGTCATTTAAAAGATTGATTTACTGTGGTTTTATGTATTTACATGGCCACTGCCACCTAGTTGGTTCCAAAGCCTCGTGAGCCCACCTGGGGTTTGCAAGGCTGTAATCTTGGCATTAGAGCCCCATCTCTCTCTGAGGCTTTGCAGTTAGCAGCCCCATGCCAAACCTACTGCCCCACAGGAGGTGGGGGCGGGGGGGGGG
>NW_022107431.1:42538468-42548474 GCF_000313985.2 Echinops telfairi | reverse complement strand
AGTGGCCTACTAATGGGCTTTGGATCTCCACTCCACACTCCCCCCATCATTCACTATGGTAAGATTTTTTGTTCTGATGATGCCTTACACCTGGTCCCTTCGACACCTCGTGGTTGCATAGGCTGGTGTGCTTCTTCCATGTGGGCTTTGTTGCTTCTGAGCTGCTGCATATCTTTATCAAGCTTTTATACCTCTCTCTGCTGCAACCTTTTGCGCAAACTTTCTAGCGCTTACAAATCCTTCTACTTCTTACTTATGCCATACATCCTTCCATCAAATGCTCCCCAATCAGAAAGCTCGGGTCTCAAGATCCCAGCATGCTTCCCATGGCACATGCCTAAGAGAGCAGGCTATTGTCTTTCCTTCCTCCACTAACATGTGACAAGCCTTGTTAACCAAAACCTGTGCCTTCTGCAAGGGGTTGCCCTGTGCCCTGTGCTGCCAGTGCCTCCCAATCTGAGAAGGAGGGCCAGGAAGGGGTGACCAAGGCACTCTGCTCGGTTTCTCTTCCAGCCTGCAGTGAACATGTCCAAGAATGAACGGCCCCTGACAAACACCCCCCCCCACACACCTTCCCTGCATTTGTATTGGCTGTGGATCAGATTCTCTTTGAAACCAAGCAGGTGCCCTTTTCCCAAGGCATAGAAAACGTTGGACCACGAGCCCAAGGAAAAGCAAAGCCAAATAGCTCAAAGGATCTAATTCACATTGTCACTTGGCCCTATTCGCCTGGTTTAACGGGGAGCTCTGTGTGGGATAGCACATGAAGTTAATCAGATGCAGGCGGAAGGGAGGGCAAGGTATTTATGGTATTTTTCAAATGTGGGTGGAGCTAGTCTTTGGAGGGGAGTGTGGTGGGGGGAAACATGCATAAGAGGGCATGTCATTTCTGATCTTAAAAGGGCTCCCATAAATCATAATCCAATTACACTCTGCACCTTGGCAGAGTGACAGGTGCTGTGGACTTTGGCTCGAGACGCTCATTCCATAGAAGCTCTGCTATGTACAAGCTGGCTGACCTCAAAAAACCTCCTCCTGCGCCTTCTTGCCACCAGGCTTCTTGACACTTCCTGTCCATCCTCATCACTGCTTCCAGATTTCTTTTCCTGAAACACAGCTGACTAGGGGCCCTCTCTGGCTGGCACGCCCACAGCCTAATGCTTCAAGTCTCATGGGTTGTGCTACAATCTGGTCAGTCGACGTAGTGATGAATAATACTACACCTATTTAAATTTCATGGCAACAATGACCCAAAAAGGTGTCATAGATTTGAGACATACTTGTACCTTAAAAACCAATTTCTTGTTTATCTCAAATTTAGTTGGGCACATGCTTATATGGATTTTTTCCCTCTGCTGGTCACATGCAAATAGAGACGGTGACTTCTTTGTGGAGTAGGTTACCTACCTCCCCAAACGACTGGCCTATGGCAGGTGGCTGACAAATATTTAGTTACTTTACATGATGGACACTTGTCGTTTCTAGTCCTGAGATTGTCAACCTGGCAGGCAGGTTGTTGTTGTTGTTGTTTCCTTCGTTTTTAAAAATGAGGTCTACCTGTTCTTACGGGCTAAGTGTTGCTCCCTGCACTATCTGCTTGGCAGGTACTTGACTTTCGAGATGCAAGCTGCAACCAGCACAAAGGGCCTCCAGATGGCGCCCTGGCCGCGCGCACCAGCCTTCGGGGCGGGGTCTCGGCGGAGGAGGCGGGGGCCGCCCGGCCGCAGAGCCCTGCATGATGGATGGGGACTGCGGGCGGAGCTCGCCGCCATCTCGCCGAGTCCGGCGCCGTGCGGGGGCCGCCCCTTCAAGATGCCTGGAGGAGGCTCCCTGCAACCCCCTGGGTATCCAACGTTCCTTGAATGTGCAAGAGAGCGCTTTGCGTTGTACACATCCGTCTGAAATTCATGGGCGAACGGGCCACTTCCATAACCAGAGTCACTTGGGGGCGTGTGTGTTTGTGGGCGGGGGGTGGGGGTGTACGCTGTCATCCTGAATATAGCCGTAACTCAGCATCTGTTCTTCTATGTGACCGAGTGTCATTAAAAGGCAATAAAAGTGGCGGGAGGTGGGGGCACGCGGACGGGGGCGGGGAGAAGGTCTTGTCTTTTTCCCAGGGAAAAAGCATTGTTCTGCGGGCACGTGAAAATCCTTTGTCTGTGAAACAGCTCCATTGTAGTGACCAACAGCCACCCCCTTTGCAGCCAGCATTGTAACCCGAGAGCGATCTGCAGGCCCAACCGGCAGGTGTGCTGAACCTCAGCGGCGGGGTGGGACCGCCCTGGGACCGCGCCCCTGCCCCCCTCCACGCACACACCCGGGCCTCTCTCTGGACAGCAGAGGGTGCCTCGGAGCAAAGGATGGGCCACTCGGACAGCATGGCCGGCCGCCTGCCACCCAGCAGCATGCGTTCACCCATGCCTTTTCTTCCTGCGTGCGTTTGGTGATCGGTGCAGTGCACCGGCCTCGGGTGGATCCTGACTTAGGGGCCCTGTAGGACAGAGCAGAAATGCTCCCCGAGGGGGTTCTAGCGCCCCCCTCACCCCTCAGCACCTTTCAGTTAGCAGCCAGCACTTCCCCACTGTGGCGCCAATGGACCTCTGTGCTGATTAGAGGGGCTAACTCCCTCTCTTTGTAAACCACACTTAAAATGGCTTCTCTTTGTTCTCTAATCCAGGTGTCCCTAGAGGGACATGAAAATTTAAAGACCCTTGTAAACCATTCTGATTCAAAGATCCTTCTGGAAACGACCCTATTTCAACAACACCCTTCTAAGCAGCTTTTCCCTATTTGAACATCTCAAAAACCAGAGCTTCCTTTAAGGTCCCTGGGTAGTGAAAGTGGTTTGCACAGAACGGCTTAACCTGCAGGTTGGGAGAAGCCATACAGTGGACCAGGGAAGAAAGGCCTGGTGAACTGCTGCCATCAGCACAGTCAAGAAAACCCCCATGGAGCAGTTCTGTTCTGTGACACACAGGGTCACCATGGGTCAGGGGCCGCCAATGACTGCTAGCAAACGAAGCTAAGCTTCGTTGTTTTTAGAAGCACAACCCCCTTTGTCTACTCCACATATCCCTGGTTCCAATCACATCGGGACAAACTATAATCATCCCAACACAACCATAAATCGGAGGAGCACACTAAGGAAGGAAGTAACCTATCTGTGGGACTACTACAGAGTAGCCTTCCGTCCTAAAAGGAGCTGGCTGGGAGCTTTCTATGGGCCACGGGCACCAACCAGTGTGTTCACCGAGCAAGTGAGCACCATCAGTTGCATGAAAAAACCCCACAGACATCAAGTCGATTTGGCCTCACAGTGACCCTACCGACCAGGGAAGGGGTGCCCCTGGGAGTGTCCAGGACTCGCACTCTTTTCAGGAGTAGAAAGCCACAGCTTTCTCCCTGGGAACAGGCTGGTAGTTTCAAACTACTGACCTTGAGGATGGCAGCCCTACTCTTAACCACTCTGTCACTTGAGAGGTCTAGTAATTCCTGGCTTATGGTGAAGTTCCATTCCAGTAACTCCATCCTAAGCAATTCTGACAGAAGCCTAATACTTTTTAAATTTTCATGATTATCGCCTTTTATTATCAGTATGCTTATAAATCCAACCTTCCTTGTTTGGCGGGGAGGGTTGGAAGCATTGCATGCAAACGTCTGAGACTGACAACTTGAGCACATCACACACCGCAACATGTGTGCAGTCCCATCACCAACAGCCAACAGCCTGTACCCCAATAAACAAAGCAGATCATCTAGCTCCCCACTTATTGGTAGCCCCGGACTAACAGTGATACTTTTTAAAAGAATAATCAAAAACCTTTACTAGCCCTACTTGATTTATTAAGATCTGCGTTATTCTGGCAGCCCTGTGTCTGACATTGTCCGTGAATATTATTGTAAGCTTTGCTTGACCACCCACTCCCATTGTTTGTGTAGATAGTGTGCAGGCACCTGAGGACTGATCCGTGCAAGTCAATAATCCATGTGTTACGATTCGTAGTTCGCCTACATCTGTTTGCTCTCCCTTTCTCAATTCTGGTTTACATATATTCCCATGACCATGGGCTAACTCAGTGACACTAGAAACAGAAGAACCTTATGCTTCGTGGAGCTAATCGACGAGATTCTCTCTCCACAAAATAACACCAACGTCTCTAAGGTGAACCCGAGGCCAATAGAAAGCAGAGGTTTAGGAATGGATCTTGGGCTTGCACTTAATCCTGGCTCCAATCTATAAGCAATTAGTTCTTAGGACACGGCCCTGCTAAATATGCTCTCTCATGAAGGAAACACAGATGTGGGTGCTCTAGCAAAGTGTAGTGAAGATATTGGATGGTGCCTGGCTATCAGAAAGAATAGCGACTAGGGTTGTAAATTTAGCCTTGTTTTAAAACAAGCTGCTATCTAAGTGAGATGTCAACTAAGCCCACATGGAAGAAGCACACCAACATCTGTGATCCAAGGAGTGGAAAAGATATCATCCAAATCCAAAGGAGAGAATGGTATTAGAACTTAAATTGTGAAATGCTGCTTTGCAGAAGGGTATGGAGGCCAGGGGGTCCTTGTGTTCTGTATCTTTCTGGTTTTTGGTATAGGAAACTCAGGTTGGGTGAGTCTATAGAGACTACAACTGGGATCAGGATTCTGGGGTGGATGGGACGGTGGGGAGCGAGGGAGTAATGGGGTAATTTATCAGTTAGCCAAATCCAAGTGGGCTATAATTGAATTATTGCTAGATTAAGTGCTATCGTAACTTAAAACCTGGCAGAACAAACACCTCGTTCATGCTTACACCCCTGTAAGACTCATCTACAAACCACCTCCCCAAATGAGTCTCATGACATAATTTCTGAGTGTGGAGGGGACCTCTCCGTTCGTGGATGCTGGCTACAGGATGTTGTTCCGTGTGGTCTGCTGGCCACACAGACACTGTCCCTTACCTGTGGCAGATTTTATGTCCAAAGTTGTTGTTAGTTGCCATCAAGTTAACTCCAACTTGTGGTGACCTGACAGCTAGCAGGACGAGGCCATCGCTGTCACACCGGCCCTGCATCACAATCATCGCCGTTGGCATGTTTAAGTTCATTGGTGAGGCGATGCGTCGAGACATCTCACTGAAGCTTTTCCAGACGCGGCAAGCAAGCGCTTGCGTTCCCAAACTCAGGTGCACAAAGAAATATATTAAAACAAAATCTTCAGCGAATTTGAATGTGACTTCCACTGAGCCGGTGGGCAGCATAATCAAGACCCTTATCGGGCACTTGCTCTATCCTGGGCTGTGTCAGAATTGGAGGGTCCTGCAGCCCTGGTGGCTCCTTCAGGTATGAAGACCCTGTGGTCTCCTCACAGCCCTGGTGGCATGAGAACCCTTGGTGAGCTGGAAGGTCCTAAGTCTAGGGTCCTAGCTCCCTGTCTGAGAATGCTGGTGCCCCGTCCAGTGCACTACCAAGGAGAGGAGAGCAACCCTACTCCCTGGGGACCTCTGACCTGTCTGGTGTGGAGTGGCAGGTGCAGGGAAGAATCTCCCCCACCCCCCCTCAAGTGCCTCTTTCCCTTCCCTGTCTCAGGTAGAATTTACTTTGAACGGTGACAGCACAAGCCCTTTCCGAACGGGTTAGGACCCCAGTAGAGCCAAGATGCGGTCATAACTGAGCTGATAGATTGGCACAACATGAGAATACGTTCCATTCTAATTGGGATGAAGTCGTGTCAAGGTTCAGAGCAACCTGGATATGGAAAGTGTGTGTATCCGGGACAGTTATGAAGTGAGGAGGAACAGGGATGGGCAGGCCCCCATTGGTGCATCTCAAACTTCCATTTGGTTAACCAGCATTCCCAGGTAGCCCACTCCTCCAGCGTGTGCAATTAAGCAAGCCTATTGCATTACCAGTATCGGCAATAAATGTCAACTCCTGCCCAAATGCCTATTACAGGGCTACGCGTGTTCTGCTAGAGAAAAAGAAGTAACTCAAGTTTATGTGATGCAAATGTTGGTTTGGAGAAAATGAAGGTGGAGGCCAGTCAGGATGTAATCATCGGGAAAGGAAGCTGGAACTCCCGGGCGCTGGGAAGTGGAGGTTATTCCAGGCCAGTGAGTGAGTCACCTGATCCAGGAATTTGCTGTCTCAGAAGCCTGCCCCCTGACCCCCTGCAGCAGCCCTGTTGTGTAGAGCTTTCTGCAGTGTGGGGAAGGCTGGTGTTAGGGAACAAGGTTGTGAGGCTGGACCCTTAAACAACCTGGCTCGGGGGCCGAGGGACTGCGTTTTCACTGGGATTCATCTAATGTTAATGTCAATCTCCGTTTGAGACTAGAGGGCTCGACCACATTGGGCAGCACAGCTTGGCAGTTATGTTTTTAAACCTTGAATGTATGCCTTCCCTACTTTCCTCAAGTTTCCAAGACAGCTTACAAATAAAGCATAGAGATCAGATTTTAATAATAATAATAGAGAAGAAGATGGCTCTGTGAAAAAGAGCAGAGAAATTGGTGTTCCCAAGCACATGGGATCTGTTAGTCACTGCCTTTGAAAATTACATTTATTACTAAATTACTGGAAAGTCAGGCAAACATGAGAAGTCATGAGGGAGACGCAGTTAAAAAATTGTTTGGCTGCCTCTAACTTGCTGCCACCAAGTCAATGCCAACTCACAGGGACCCAGTAAGACAGGGTGGAAGTGCCCCATCTTAGTTTCTGAGATGGTCACTATTTGTGGGAGTAGAAAGCCCCATCTTTCTCCTGCATAGCTGGTGATTTCAAATTGCTGACCTTGCAGTTAGCAGCCCAAAGCATAACCACTATGCTACGTCCTCCATGCCCCCATCTCGCCTTGTTGGTTATGGTAACCCCACTCTGAGCCTACCACAACCTACCTTTGTTGCCTAACCCAAGCAGGCCAACGTAGTCATTCTTGGAGAGACTGGACTTGAAACACCGACAAGGGATAACCTCTCCCTGGGCTCCCAGATGGCAGGTGCGAAAGTCAGGGCCTTTGGAGCCCACGGAACAGGAGGCAGTTGTGCAAACCGAACACGGGAATAATTCAAGGCTGAAAATCAGGGCAGGTGTGCATCAGGGTTCTGACTTCTCGCCATGCTTATTGAAGCTGCATTCTGAGCAAATCATCAGAGAAGCTGGATTATATGAAGGAGCAGGTGGCATCAGGATGGGAGGAAGGCTTAGTAACTAACATCTGAGAAAGGCAGATGCTACAACCGCCTTGCTTGTTGAAAGTAGGGAGGACTTCAGGCACTTGCTGGTGAAGATCACGGATTGCAGCCTTCAGTTTGGATTACAACTCAGTGTCAAGAAGACCAGACTCTTCACAGCTGAACCACTGGGTAACATCATGATAAATAGAGAAGAGGTTGGAATCGTCAAGGAGTTTTGTCTTGCTCGGGTCCACAGTCAATGCTCCTAGAAGCAGCAGCCAAGAAATGAAAAGATTCCCTTGCATTAGGGAAATCTGCTGCACAGAGTTCTGTAGGGTATTGTAAAGCGAAGATGTTACTTTGAGGACTCAGGTATGCTTGAACCAAGACATGGTATTTCCAGTTCCCTCATATGCCTGTGAAAGTTGGACATTGAATACGAAAGACCGTAGAAAAACTGATGCATTTGAACGATGGTGCTGATAAAGAATATTGAAAGTACCATGGATTGATGGCCGACAGAACAAACAGTTCTGTTCTTGGACGAAGTACAGCTAGAACGCTCCTTAGAGGGAAGGATGGTGAGACTTCATCTCACGTACTTTGGACATGTTGTCAAGGGTGACCAGTCCCTGGAGAAGGACATCATGCTTGGTAAAGTGGAGGGGCAGCAACAAAGAGGAAGTCTCCCGATGAGATGATTGACACAGTGGCTGCAACAACGAGCTCAAGCAGAGGAACACTTGTGAGGATGGTGCAGGAGCAGGCAGTGTTCACTCTGTTCAACATAGGCTTGCGATCCGCCTGAACCAATTCCAGGGCATCGAATAGCAACAGCAAGGGACTCAGGGACAGAAGACAGTAGTGTGCAGGGAGGCAGGAGAGCACAGCGTGGCCGGGGTCACAGGCATGAGCTCTGGGTTCATGCCTCTTCTCTCTCTCTCTCCCTTTAAAATCATTTTATTTGGGGCTCGTACAACTCTTATCACAATCCATCCATCCATCCATTGTGTCAAGCACATTTGTGCATTTGTTGCCCTCATCATTCTCAAAGCATTTGCTTTCTAGTTGAGCCCTTGGTATCAGCTCCTCATTTTTTCTAGCGTAGTCACATTGGCCACCCGCTCAACCCCTCCAGGGTTCCTCCTCTGCACACAAGGAGTGCTGGCCCTTCAGCTTTCTCACGCTGTTGCAGGTGTCCAGTGCAGTGGGCCCAGGCCAAGAGTGGAGTGCCAGGACATAGTAAGTGCTCAGCCATTTTGCTATCAAACATTAGCTGCTGTTGAGTAATTCAGACTCATAGTGGTCGGTGGGCGCCAAAGTAGACCAGTGCATGGCCGGGTTTCCAATGGCTGGGTTGTTGGAAGTAGCCTGACATGCCTTCACCTCCAACCTCTAACCTTTGAGTTTGTGGTGACACAAACTAACTGCTTGCAGCACACAGATCCATCATCTGCAGGATCCTGACAGCATGTAAAGACTGAAATAACTGGATTTATGCGCCATTATATTCTCATCCTTAGGTCTTACCATTTAGATGAATAAATTAGTCTTCTCTTTTCCCCTAATCCATCGAGCATTCTGTGATGGGGGTTTGTCTTTAAATCCTAGGTTCCAATCTTAGAAACACTTTGTCTATCCACCCTGTGTTCTTCTCTCTCTTGGACATAATTAAGAGCATGTCCCCAGGGCGGGGGGTGGTGGGGGGAGCTTTTTTCTTTCTGCCAAGGGCCATGCAGCCATTGATAACATCACTCATGGGCATACAACACTTCATTAACTCGCCCTAGGTGATGGCATCATCCTTCCGTGTTGGCTGCTCACTTCAAGGTCAGCATTTGAAACCACCAGCAGCTCCCCGGGAGAAAGGTGGGGTTTTCTACTCCAGGAAAGGGTCGGAGTCTTGGAGATTCTGAGGGGCAGTTCTACCCTGTGCTGTCGGGTTGCTACGAGGCAGAATGGCCTAGGTGGCGGTAAGTTCGGCCGGCCGGGTGAGTGTGCCATGTTGGCTGGTGTTGACGATTTCATAGGCTTCACATGGCCCTTGGGCCAGATAGTCCCCACCCCAGGTCATGCCCACTGGCTAGCGTTGTTCCCTGAAAACAGGAGAAAACAGTGGTTATGCATTAGGCGCTAACTGCTAGGTCAGCAGTCTGAACCCAGCAGCCTCACCTTGGGAGAAAGACAGGGCTTTCTACTCCCATGAAGAGTGACAGGCTCATAAAGCCACAGGGCACTTCTACCCTGTCTTACAGGGTCACTGTGGGTCAGCATTGACTCAATGGCAGTGAACGGTTGAACAAATAAATAAAGGAGTTAATTCATGAGTTTGTATCCAAGAAAGACACGAGTCAAATGAGGGCCCTGCCTCTCTGGGCATTGAGCCGGCTGAGGTTTGCACTGGACAAACAGCCCTTCCGTGAGCTTGGTAACAACAGCGAAAGATCCAGAACATCTACTCCTCACACGAACACCAGACTGTTGGAAGTGTGTTTCCCATTGTGAGGAAAGCTTAGAATGGCATCCTTCTGTCAAGGTAATGCGCGCTCACCCAACAGGAAGCTTGGTTTTGAAGGGCAAGGCCCTGCCCTGTGTGGCAAACTGTGCTCATGGGTGACAGTGACGCTGGACAGGCTAGCATGGTCCTTCACAACAAGGGGACCATGGGTGTTTGCGCGCCTGGTTCACTCCTCTCTTGGTGCAGCAGCTGGGCTCTCAGGGAGCACGTGGAATGGCAGGCTCGTCTGTAGGTCATGGAATCCCTCCACAGACTGTTCTAGAAGCCCCCTCCTATCTCCCAGGGCCTCCCTTCTGATTCCCCCATTCTTCACTTGGTCCCAAACAAAGAAGGAC
>NW_022107431.1:42521284-42538031 GCF_000313985.2 Echinops telfairi | reverse complement strand
GAATGATTGCATTTGTAACAAGCTCTTAGCGAGGGCAGAAGTTATGAAACCCCACTCGGAATAGGGGTGCTCAGGCTCCAAGGTGAAGACCACAGTCGTTTATTTGGGTGACGCTGTCTGAGGGTTTAGCGGAGCCATTTCTCATGCACACACTGCAGGAGACCCAGGGTAGAGAAAGCGGCCCCTAGGTAGTGCTTGGTGGCTTATTAAAATGATGGAAGTCCAAGTTCACACAGAAGCACCTCAGAAGGAAGGTCTGGAAGTCTACATCTGAAAATTGAGCTACTGAAGACCCTGTGGGCGCAGTCTTACTCTGACGCACCTGGGGTCACCGTGAGCTGAAGTGAGGTCAAAGGCAGCTGACTTTGAGAATACTGAAGAAGAGGAGACAACCCATATTCCCCTAGAGCAGTCATCCTCAACTCTGGCTGGAATGAGGATCATTCAGGGAACTTTAAAAATCACATTGCATCAGTCCCAGTCCAAACCAAGGACCCCAGGATTTCAGGGGTGAGACCAGGCCTCAGTAGGTTTTAAACCTCCCCAGGTGGTTGCAGTATGAAGCCATTGCTAAAAAGTGCTGCCCTAAAGCCACCCTGCCCCCTTGAGTTCTGGGTATCAACTATCAGCTCAGTTCTTTTGACCCACCTCTTACACTACGAGGCATCATCGACACAAAGGCAGTGCATTTGGTTTTAGTGCTTGGAAAGGAGTCCTGGGTGCTGCCAATATGTAATGTACTCAGTCTGCCCAGAGACATCCTAGTCCTGGTGATGGGCTTCCAAAAGGGCGGTCATTGGAACACCACGGAGCACAGTCCTACCCACCACACCCGGGGCTGCCACGAGTCAGAATCCATTCAACAGCCACGGGATTGGTTTGAGTGATGCTTGGAAATAGTGATGAAGTCATCTGCTGTCTTCTCCCGCTCAGATTCCACCTCAGAGTCTAGGTGTGCTCTCTGGCTCCGGAGGTATGTGCTGCCCAACAAACAGATGCTACTTAAAGGGAAATTATGCATGTCTCTTTATTAAATTGGTTTTATTTAACAAATCCAAGCATTCCTTTATTGGGAGGCTTCTCAGTTTATTTTTTAACGAGATCAGCACACTCACCCCCAATAGGAAGATAATGCAGGTAGCATTTTCTAAGTGAATTTGACCCTGAAAACATTTTACAAAGAACAAAACCAGCAAACAGGTGTTGGAACATACTGCTCCAGAGTATGTGTGATAGTTAAGGTTTATTGTGCCAACCTGGCCAATGAACACATGTGGGATTTCATTAAAGGGCAGAGAGAGAAATGGCTTGGAGAACCTCACCTGTCTGGTCTCTTGCTCTCTAATGGTTGGACCAGTTGCAGCTGCCTTAGCTAGTCCTCTGCCTCAGCTGGCAAGGCTCACTTCCTGCAAGACTTCCCTGAGGAGAAGCTGCATGGACCTACCCTGATGGAGCCCTGGATGCTGGAGCAGCCATGTGGAGACCCCTGCCAGCGCTGAGATGCTTACACACTCACTGATTTGGCTTTCCTCCGGCATTTGGCATCATTGTGTGTGTTTTGTGAGTTTGAGGAGGACTTTGTAGATGGATGTCGGACATATGGGCTAATGTCAGACTTATGGGCTTGGACTGGACTGGGTTGAGATGTTTAATGAACAATTACCTTTTATATAAAACTGTCATAAAATATGAGTGCTTATGAATTGTTTTTCAAGTCTACCCAGACTAACACAGTATGCTTTAAATTTTAAACTCTCCTGCACAATTTCCTAATAGTTACAACCTAATCATACAAGCATTTTATTCAATTGACTCATGCTTTTCTGGTACCTGCGTGGTGCTCTATCAGGACTGCATTTGGTGTCTCGTTTACATTAAACCGTCAAGAGAATCTGAACCCCAACCCAATCCACTGTTGTCAATCCCTGATCGAACAGAGTAGAAACCCCCACAGGGTTTCCAAGGCCGTACTGCCTCATGGAAGCCAACGGCCACCTCTTTCTCCTGAGGAACTGGTGGTAGGTTCACATCCCAAGCTTGATTAGCCGTCAAGCAATAAACTACTAGACCGCCAGGGTTCTCTAATCATTGAGTAGTGTTATCTTAAAATAAGTAAAATAAAGAAATAAGGCTAACTGATGCCAAGGAAGTCTTCAAGGAAGTGATACTGTAATCAACTATTGAAGAATAAATAACATCTACCCCAGTAAGAGAGCAGAATGAAGGGCATTCTCATTGACGGGATTCTCCAGAGCCAGAACCCAAGAGCTGGAGGGAGTTGGGGGAGGTGTGCTGTCAGGGGGAGGGCACGGGGGGGAGGGACGATGAATACACTGGTCTGAAAGCAGCCGTTAGGGAACAGCGAGTGTATGCGACCAAGAAATGACCTTGCTAACTAAGGGGATAAAGAGCTTCCCAATAAAAGGATTCTAAAACAAAACAACGTTTAGAAGCCAACCTGAATATGTAAATATATAAGGATGTTGGTGAGCTAGTAAATGTCTTCTGGCAATATTGATTATGATTATGGGGGTGGGTACTCCAGCAGTGAGATAGAGCTTAGGGTACAAAATATTTTTGGAAACCAACCCATGTGACAAGAACAGGGAGGAAGTGAGCAGAAATGGGCAGAAGAACTATGGCAGAGCCTGACAAAGACACTGCCCACTTTTCAGGGACCGTTGGATCAAGTGAAGCCTTTCTACCTTGAGCTGTCCAGCCATAGGATGGGGCTGCCCTCAAGACCCCCGCATCAGGATGGTCCCAGAGGGGCAGACATCTGGGTAGCACCTCATTCCTTTAGGGAGACTCTAGGAAGCACATCTCTGCCTTCAACACACATCCCCTTCCGGGGCCAAATCTTATACAACATGCAAAGGCTGCTCGTCAGGCTCACATTTGTATTGTTGTTGACAGAGCCCACAGCAGAGCAGATACCCGTTCAACAACAATTCTACGTGTGCAATGCAGTTACAGCCATGACACTCTTCAAATGGTGAGGCCATTCTCATCCTCCCTGTCAACGTGCTCTTCTCCCCTTAACATGGACTCATTGCCCCCCACCTTTCTTGCAGATGATGTATTACCCTCTTGTGGGTGGCATGACACCAGCTCACCCTGAAGAGGAGACTATGATGGCATGGTACGAGTCCATGCAGAATCACAGCGATCATGACTATCTAAGGAAGCAATCCTCAGTACTTCTGATGGAGTTCAATGGGTGGTTGGAAGCTACAAACCTTTCACTTAGTAGGCAAAAGCAAAACCATTTGTACCACCTGTAGACTTACCAAGTAATTACTAAACTTGTGTTAACTTTCTGGATCTCATGACTGGTAACCCTCTACGCTTTATCCCACAACACAGCCAGGGCTCCTTGACTCCCCGTGCTAGTTGTTGTGAAGTGCAGTTGAGTTGCTTCTGACTCAAAGCTACCCAGAGTACAACAGTTTGAAGCACTGTCCTGAGAGCAGGTAGCAGGCATCAAAAAAATCAAATCATTGTGAAGGAGGGGGAGTGCAGATTGGGGATCCAAGACCCATCTGTAGGCAACTGGACATCCCCTTACAGAAGGGTCGTGGGGAGGAGACGAGCCAGTCAGGGTGCAGGGTAGCAACGATGAAACATACAACTTTTCCTTTAGTCCCTAAACGCTTCCTCCCCCCACTATCATGATCCCAATTCTACCTTACAAATCGGGCTAGACCAGAAGATGTCCACGGGTACAGATAGGAACCGGAAAGCAAACAGACCATCCATCCAGAATGCTTGACTTCCATTTCAGCGGTCAACAGTAAGTTTGCCCAGGTGCCACGGGGCCAGATGGCGGGAGATCTGAGGACAAGGAGAGACTTGGATGGAAGGCCAGCGCGCTTAGGGAGCAGGAACGCGATCTGGAAAACACCATCTTAGGACACTCCGTGCAGCTCAACCTGCTTTAAGATGCGTTGGGGAAATCATTTGAAAACAAGGAGGTCGTCTAATAACCGCCATCACCAGACGCGGCAGCAGCTTGTGGAACAGCGACGGCGCAGGAGGGAGAGGAAGCAGTGAACGTCGCCATCTCCAAAGGAGGGTGACCAGCTTTGCTGTGTGTTGGATATTGGGAGTGGAGGCACGTGGAGAAGCAAACACGATCTTTTAGCATTTGAAGGGAATGTTTTCGATAGGGAATTGGCGTATCCCCTGGGGAACAGTTTTGTAACTATCAACCTCGGTTTGTGATGGATTTCTTGAAGCGGCTGTAAGATGCCTATGCAAAAGCCAACACAGGACACAATGAGTCCCTGCTGCTCACCTGTTGTCAAAACGGAAGTCCAGCTTTTCCTGTCCAGTCAGAGCTGACCACCCAGTATGATGCCGGCACACTAAGTGACCATAGTGCTGGAGCTGCATTCCAACCTCTGGGAAAACAGGAGCCCCGGCTGCATTCCAACCTCTGGGAAAACAGGAGCCCCGGAGTTGTACCTACCTCCTCCTTTCCAGCTGTCCTGGGCAAAAGCAAGAGCTGCCGCGGACTCACAGCGGCCTCGTGAATATACCAGACCAAAAGTGTGGTCACAGAGTCTTCAAGGGCTATTTATCTCAGAACCACATGGCTGGCCTTTCTTCTAAGGTGCCTTTTAGTCAGCTGCTGAACTCATCAATATTTGCACCGACTAGGCCCTCCTCGTGGACGCTTCTTGGTAGTGATTCCTTTATCCACCGACCAGAAGGATAGTTGTTATTTGGGAAATCCAACCATCTTCCTGTGATTCTGGTTTCGACATTTGGCACAGGATTGCTATTCCATAGAAATTCGGGCATTGCTTGGGTAGGGAGTTGACTGATGGACTGGCAGATATTAGAAATGGAAGCTTCCTCCTGGGCAGGTCTCAGTGTTTAAAACAACTCAAACTTTAAAGAGCACTAAGTCACCTGGTGGCGTGGTGGTTATGTGCTGGTTCTGCTAACTGCAAGGTCAGCAGTTAGAAACCACCAGGTGGTGCCCAGGAGAAAGTCGGCGCTTTCTAATCGCATCAAGAGTGACAGTCTCAGAGACCCACAAGGATAGTCCTACCCTGTCCTACAGGGGCACTCGGAGTCGGCAGGGACTCTGTGGATTTTAGAAGTCTCATCGGATAGTGTAAGACATGACCAAATAATAATTTATAAATTATCAGGGGTTCAGGAGGGAGGGGGTGGCAGGGAGGGAGGGTAAAACTTGAGGAACTGATACCAAGGGCTCAAGTAGAAAGCAAATGTTTTTTGAGAATGATGAGGGCAATAAATGTGCAAATGTGCTTGACACAATGGATGTGTGTACGGATTGTGATAAGAGTTGTATGAGCCCTTAATAAAAGGATTTAAAAAAACCCAAAGTCTCCCAGAGGCTGTCCTTCTGCAGATGATGATTCTGGAGCGCTAGAGTGGGGCCTGACCTTCTACGTTTCTGCCACATTGCTAGAATGTCAATGCCATTGGTCCGTGGGTCACATTTGTGTATAAAGGTCTTTATGAACAGTTCCTGTAAAAGTAGCCAGGAGCCTGAGGAAATGACTTCCCCGAGGAGTGCATGTGCATCTCGTTCAGATCACAGGGACGTGGACGGCAAATCCTTACAACCACACAAGCCACAGCCCATAGCAGTTTCAGAGCAGGTAGACACAACTTGTCCGCCTCACCTACCTCATGATCAGGATGTGGATCCGACATTGGCGGTCAAATCCACGGCATCGAGGAAGCCTGAAAGACAGCCTTGCTGTTCAGCTGCCAATCCGGGAGAGTGTGAGGGAGGGCACCGATGTGGCAAGCACGAAGACGATTTTATTACGGAGAACTCCCTAATTATGCAGTTAAGGACCCGTGTGTGGCACATTCCGGAGCCCACTCTGCTCTCATAAGGATCCCACTGTTCATTTTAAGAAGAGAAAAAGCAATGCGACTCTCCAGACTCCCACGCCATTCGCACATTGAATTTGTGTGCCAGCTCACAGTATACCCACTGGAAATGAAAACAGAGCTAACGCCAGCCCTGGAGCCGAAACCTGTCAACTGCAGATTTGCAGGAGGATTGTGTTTGCTCTCTCCCATTTCCCAACAAATTTCTCGCTGATGTTTGAGCATTTTCCCATCAGATATGTATGTGCTAAAACGCAAATACCAGAGTCTAAGACAGGGCCTTCCGTGTAGGCCAGTGCTGGCGTGTTGCCTGAGTGGCCTTTCATCCATGCACACAATCCACCTAAGGAAATAGCATCCAGTAGCCAGCACCTTTGTGAACATGCCCACAGTCTGGATGCTTCCCAAACCCAGGGGTCAGAGACGGTTGGAAATCCGAGCAGGCAGCGTGGATGGAGAGAACTTGGTTTAGAAGAGGTCACAGGCGCAAGGGAAGATTTGCCCCTAATGGCCCTCGTCTCCCGCCAGCTTTCCTCCGATGAAGGAGCCAGCTTTACAGGGAAAGGGCTTTCAAAGTCACTTTACTGGGACTCCAAAGAGGAAAAATATTTTATATAGCACCCCAACACACACACACCCCTTTACAAAATCAGTCCCCCTTGCTACACATGCTAGGCTCCGTTTCTCAATAACGGTCTCTTCAAAGACATCATGAGACAATCCCCTAACCCTCCTTGTCCCAGGGGCTGTCTTCAGCAACAACAAATCGTGCAGGACAGTTTAAAATGGAAAGCCAAGCAGGGAGCAGTATGTTCCAACAGCAGCAGCAGCACCCAAGCCGCATTTTCTCATCTCAGCGTCTCTTAAAGTTCCATCTGAATCACGCCTGTCCTTCACCACCCCCGCTCAATTGATCGCCCCTCTGGTTCTTTATCAATACGGTTTCCTCTCCTCTTTCAAAATCTGCAGACGCACTCACCACAGGAAGGAGGCTCGGCCTCTGGAGACAGACCAAACTCCATGCTCCAGGGGCCGTCGCCCTCTCCTCTCGTCTCCGTTTCTTTGTCTAGAAAAATGGGATTCTCATATGCCTCGAACTTAATGTATCAATGTAGATAAAGACTTAGACGAGTGGGGAGCATGCAGTCGGGAAATTGCAACTATAGCTGTTATTTCTTCTTCAAATTCCTTCCTCTAGGTCAGTGGTTCTCAACCTTCCTAATGCTGCCACCCTTTCATACAGTTAGTTCCTCTTGTGTGGTGACCCCCAAACATAAAATTATTTTTGTTGCTACTTTATCACTGTCATTTTGCTACTGTTATGAATCTGGTGATCCCTTGTGAAAGGGTCGTTTGACCCCCAAAGGGGTCGCGACCCACAGGTTGAGAATCGCTGCTCTAGGAAGCGGCTAAGAAGCCCTGGTTACCTATTACACTACAATCTGAAAGATTGGCAGTTCCAAACCACCAGCGGCTCCTCGGAAGAAAGCTGGGGCATCCTGCTGCAGGCCGCAGCTCCTGTCTGGGGTACTCAGGGGTAGCTCTCCCCGTCCGACAGCGGCTGTGAGTCAGCAGCGACGCAGTGGCAGTGAGTCTGATTCTGGAGAGAAAGAGGATCCCAACTATAAACGCCTCTGCTTGGCCTTCTCATCGATCCTGCATCGATGTCCACCCCCACCCCCTTCCTATCTGTGGGCGCAGTCACACTGCTACTCTTATCCTACATTCTCCTGACCGCAAGACTTGACATTTCTATGTGCATTTCTTATTCTAATATTTCTAAAATATAACCTGTAACATAAACGATTCCAGAAAACACTGCGTCTATTTTAGACTCTACTTGGCCCTCGATAGCAAGTTGCCATCAGGTTGGCTCTGACTCATTATGCTCTCTCTCATCAGTGCTGGAGTAGAACCGTGCTCCGCGGCATTTTCTTGTTTTCTTTTTCTACTCATCTTATTGGGGCTCATACAACTGTTAATCACAATCCATCCATCCATGGTGTCAAGCACATTTGTACATTTGTTGCCATCATCATTCTCAAAACATTTCCTTTCTACTTGAGCCCTTGGTATCAGCTCCTTACTTTCCCCCTCCCTCCCTACCACCCCCTCCCTCATGAACCCTTGATAATTTATAAATTCTTATGATTTTGTCATGTCTTACACTGTCCGACGTCTCCCTTCACCCACTTTTCTGTTGTCTGTGCCCCAGGGAGGAGGTTATACATAGATCCTTGTAATCGGTTCCCCCTTTCTACCCCATCTTCCTCTGCCCTCCTGGTATCGACATTCTCACCACTGGTCCTGAAGGAGTCATCTGTCCTGGATTCCCTGTGTTTCCAGTTCCTCTCTGTACCAATGTACCTCCTCTGGTCTAGCCAGTTTGTGAGGTAGAACTGGGATCATGATAGTGGGGGGGAGGAAGCATTTAGGAACCAGAGGAAAGTTGTGTGTCTCGTGGGTGCTGCAGCATGGCGTCTTCAGTGGTTGATTTTCTTCAGAATTTGATGACCAGGCTCTTCTTACAAGGTGGCTCTGGGTGGATTAGAACCATTGACCTTTGGGTTAGCAGCTGAGTGCATTACCAATCTCTAGCACTCAGAGACTCCTAATCATTAACAGTTGTTATTAAATATACACATTATTAAGGATCCCCAGTGGTGTGGTGGGCTGTGTGCTGGGCTGTGAACCACAAGGCCAGCAGTTTGAACCAACTAACTGCCCGGTGGGAGAACGATGAAGCTTTCTACTGCCATCAAGAGTCACAGTCTTGGAAGCCCACAGAGGGCATTCTGCTCTGTCCAGTAAGGTTGCTATGAGTCAGAATCAACATGATAGTCATGAGACATCAATTATTAGACTAGGCTGTACTTCAGTGATGTCGCCAGGGTCTATTGTCAGATCAGTCTAGCAAAATGCTTTTGCCTTTCATTTTGCCCCCAAATGCTACTGTGGGCTGGTTGTCCAGACAAAAATGTCTGTCAAAAGGATGGGTGAACTCCTAAAAATTAATAGATTCTGTTTGAAGACTTCAGGAATAAGGGAGATACACCTGGATTCATGTGCGTGGTGACATTTACTCTGTCTGCGGTGGGGACGCAATGTGGTTATTGCAGTTGCCCCAAAGGAGCATCTCATGAAGTGAGTTATTGGGATGGGTTCCCGTGGTGTTTCATGAGTATGAGCAGCCTCTTTACCACCCTGATTCTGCACAGGATGGAGAGACCTGACTTTTGTTTCAAGTATTCACTCATACTTTCAACTAAAACGTTACCAAGTGCCTGATCTTATGATAGGTGGTCATAAAGACTAGATATGGGACTTTATACTTCTCAGATGGCTTTTGGATAGATTATTCCATTTATTCCACCACTTATCGATACTGGAAGTTAGGCCACCAGTATTTTAAATACCAGCAGGGTTATCATGATGGACAGGTTTCAGCAGAGCTTCCAGACTAATTCAGAGTAGGAAGGAGAACGTGGTGATCTACTTGTGGAAAAACTGACCAGGGACGTTTTCATGAACAGTTGCAGAACAACACCTTATGCTGTGCTACAAGATGAGCCCTCCTGGTTGGAAGGCACTGAAAATAGTCTGAAAAGAGCTGCCTTCTCCAAGCAGAGTCACCCCTAACAATGTGGTGAGAGCAAAGCTTTCAGGACATCCACTCGCTGAGATGGCCTGGCTCAAAAGAAGAACATTCATGAATAATCATAGCGTGATGTGTACAAGGTGTGAATCTAGGAAAGTTGAAATTGCCTAAAGTGAAATGGAATGTGTAAAGGCCCGTACCCTATGCATTGACGAGCTGAAATGGACTAGTTTGGGCTATTTTGAATCTCACAGTGTTATGACCTATTATGCCAGAAATACCAAATTTAAGAGAAATGGGGCCACATTCATTGTGACAAAGTGCATTTCAAGATCTATTCTGAAGTACAGTGGTTGTCAGTGATAAGATAATATCCATATACCTATAAGAAGGACTGGCTAATACTACTATTATTTAAACTTATGCACCAGCCATTAATGTTAAAGATGAAGAAATTGAAGATTTAAAAAATCATTTTATTGACATATTGTGCAATTCAATAATTAAGTCATATTCAAAGAGTTACGCAACCATTACCACAAGCACGTTTAGAACATTTTGTTCTTGTCATTAGCATCCCATTCCCTCCCCTGGGAACTTATTAATCCAGTTACCTCGTCTGGATTTAATACACAGAAAAACATATAAGCCAAACAGCAACAATGGCAAAATAAAACACAGAGAAACCTCAATTGAAAAGAAAGCTGAAAATATTAAAAACTTGAACAAATTAAAAATGGGTCAAATGATAAGATGCTACATTTCAAACTAACTATATCTGCAATAATCCATTCTCCCATGCACTCAGTCTGATATCAAGGCTATCTATCCCTGGTCGATGGTCAGAGGGGATTCACTGGAAGCTTAATCCCTGAGAAGACTCTCCAAATAGATTTTGGGTATTCACTATCATCCTTCTGCAAACCAGGTGTGCACAATTTACGCTCTGATACCATTCCTCCTTCAGATTTGGGTTTTATTAGGTCATCACAAAGACAGGAAAGAAAGAAAAGATCAAAATGGATGTCAGAGACTCTGAAACTTGCTCTTAATCATAGAGTGGCTAAAACAAATGGAAGGAATGACAAAGTAAAAAAGCCGAATAGAACATTTCAAAGGACAGCTTGAGAAGACAAACCCAAATGGTATAATTAAATGTGCAGAGACCTAGAATTAGAAACCCAAAAGGGAAGAGCATGGTCAGCATATCTTAAAAGGAAAGAACTCAAGAAAAAAAATTTCAAGCCTCAAGTTGCAACCTTGAAAGATCCTATGGGCAAAATATTGAATGATGCAGGAAACACCAAAAGAAGATGGAAGGTTTAAAAAAAAAAAGATGGAAAAAATGCAGAAGCACTGTACCAAAAATAACTAGTCAACATTCTATCATTTCAGGAAGTAGCAGGTGAGTAAGAACCAATGATGCTGAGGGAAGAAGTTCAAGTTCAAGCAAGGCTCCAGGAATTGATGGAATGCCAATTGAAATGTTTCAATAAGCTGATGAAGCACTGGAAGTACTTCCTATGCCAGGAAATTTGGAAGACAGCTACTTGTCCAATTGACTAAAAGAGATTCAGATTTGTACCCATTCCAAAGAAAGGTGACCCAATAGAATGCTCAGACTATAGAACATTATCATTGATACCGCATACAAGTAAAATTTTGCTGAAGAGTGGAATAAGGGATCTCATTCCTGGTGTCAGATGGATCTTAACTGAAAGCAGAGACTATGAGATAGATGTTTACTTGTGTTTTATTGATTATGCAAAGGTATTCAACTGTGTAGACCATAAAAAACTATGGAAGCCTTGAGGAGAATGGGAATTCCAAAACTAGAACCTTCAGAATAGATTGCACCTCAACATAAAACAAAAATCCTCACCTCTGGAACAATAAGAAACAGCATCATTAAATGGAGTCTATTGAAGCTGTCAAGGATTTCATTTTACTTGGATCTACAGTAAACACCCACAAAAACAGCAATCAATAAATCAAGCAATGTATTGCATTGGGCAAATCTGCTACAAAAGACTTCTTTATAGTGCTGACGAGCAAAGATGCCGCTCTGAAGACTAAAGCATGTCTGACCAGTGCCATGGAATTTTCAATCGCCTCTTATTCCACCTGATTCACCAAGCAGTTTTCAGAACCACCCAAAGACTTGGCTTAATGAATTCATTGAAGGTTTTGCCCTGCTGTCAGCACCAATGTGGATGGGATATTTGGGACTTTTGTTCAGTTAGTGAACACTGCTTTCTTGTCCTTTCACTCTGATACATTATCTCCTTTCCTTGTTTACAAAATGAAAATAAGGTTACCTACCTTACAGAGGAGAAAGATGAGCTTTTCTACTCTCGTAGCGAGTCACAGTCTCACAGGGGCAGTTCTGCCCTGTCCCATAGGATCGCTGTGAGTCAGAATTGATTCGCTGGCCCTTGGCAGTGGCACATGCAGAACTTTAGAGGAATTGTCCCATGCCCTGGAAATCGTGAACCATTTCACATGTTTTTCATCACAGATATAGTGAAGAGCTTTACCTGTTTATCACCACAAGTAGAGGGACTCGTTCCACCTATTTATCACCACAGACACAGTGAACAGTTTCGGGTTTTTCACCGCATATATGAAACTGTTCTCTTCACCTGTAATGAAAAGCATGTGTAACGAATCCCTATGACCTTGATGAAAAGCATGTGACATTGTTCCCTACAGGTTAGTAAGCAAACACAGTCAGCCCAGGCTTACCTTGCTTATTGGGTAACTGGCCCTGCTTAAGATCCAAGGACAGCTTCCAAGACGTTATATTCTGGCCTCAAGGAAAAGGAAACACGCGTCTTCGTGCCTTCACCAACAACTTGCAGCCAACAAAGTGATTCCAGATTTTTGGCAGGCTTTTGATTAGCTTTTAAATTAAAAGCAGAGACCGCCCTAGATTCTTCTGCTGCTCAAAATTTCCCTTCTCTGTCACACCGGGCAGCTCCAGAGACGTGTCATTGAAGAGCTCCTGATTATTCAGAGTCAGGCCTCATAGATCAATCAATGAGCCAATTATCTATTGGACAGCAGTGGTGTGGTCACCATGGTGAGCTGCGGTACAGTGAGGACTAGCAATAAGACATTAAAGTATGAGGCTTGACTGATGGCCAACACTTTGTACTGGCTTGAAGCAAACTCAACTTTTGATGGACCCGCAAGTGGTCCACCAAGAAAAAACAGGTTACACCAGAGAGGTGAGTCCGATCCCAGCATGGTGGGGGCTTTTCACAAGAAAGCTGAAGAGTGAGGAGGTAGGGAGGCTAAATGAGAAGCCCGAATTGTTGTTATTTTTTAATCATATTTAATCGTGTTTTGGGTGAAAGTTTACATAGCAAATTTGGTTCCCATTGAGCAATTTCTATCCATACCATTGGGTGGCATTGCTCACATTTCCTTTAGTGCCAATTCTGCCACTGCTTACAGTCTGGTTCTTCTCTTCTGGCCCCCAGGCTCCTTACTGTCTCGTCTTTCATTTCCAGTCAACGCTGACGATGTTGTCTTATAGAGGTGACTTTTTTTTTTAATGAAGCACAGAATTCATGGGCGCTGCTGTTTCTTTAATGAGACAATTTGTTATTTAGCATAAAAGAGCCCTCTGGGTGTGGTTTTGGTAGAAAGTTTAAAGAGTATCTCAGGGGAAATAGACTAGGAAGTTCCTTTACACTCTACCAGTTTAGCAAGTCTGGCTTTTGAAGAATTATTTATGTTTTGCTCTACAATATTAACCCTTCTTTATGGGACTACGTGCTGTCTCATGGGTCAGAAGGGTTGGTAGTAGTAGCCAGGCAGCACCTAGCTCCTGAGGTCTCAGGATATATGGTTTGCATAGGCTGTTAGTCCTGTAGGCTAGTTACTTCATTGAATGTCTTGCTTTGCTTCTTTCTCTTTTGTTCTAGAGGAGTAGCGCGACTAATAGTGGTATTTTGGATGGCCACTTGCTAGCTTTTAAGACCCCAGATGCTACTCACCAAACCAGGATGTAGAGCACACGTTTATGAACTATGTTATGCCAATTGACCAAGTTGCCCCACCAGACTACACTTCCAATTAAAGTCTGATGGCACAGCATGCATCCACAAACTATTTGTTGTAAAAAGGCAGACATAAATGATTTAAAATGAGCGTATGATCCCAGATCAGGGCATAGGCATCTCTTTTAAGTCACTGGATTCTCATTGGCCCCATCAGTAAAACACAATTGTGATATTTATATGTGTACAGCATTATTTGTAAAGCTATCGAGGAACAGAGGCTGAAAGTCCACAATGACGTCTGATTCCCTGATTCTTTCGGGTCATTTGGGACAGGAGAGGCTGAAAGAGAGCAGTGCGTGGTAGGTAGCTGGAGAGTCATACGGTTTACTGGATAACTGAGAAATCACAAGTGAATAGGAAAGAAGTTACCAAAGTGGCCAAATTCTCTTCCCAGCCAAGGTCACCCATAGGGTGGTAGCTCCAAAGGACATAGATGCTTAAGAAGCAGGTTCATCAACACCTTATTCATCTTTTTTTTAAATACAGGCTTCAATTCAGTTTATTAGCTGGTTCTTTTTTTAAAAATCATTTTATTAGGGGCTCATACTACTCTTATCACAATCCATACATACATCCATTGTGTAAAGCACATTTGTACATTCATTGCCCTCGTCATTCTCAAAACATTTGCCCTCCACCTATTCATCCTTTTTAACGTGGTTCCTTCTCTAAAGAACAGTTTGCACTGATCACTAAGCCTGACATTCTGATTCCCTTTGCATTGTGGTGGTGCTGGTTAGTTGCTCCTGAGTCCATTCTGACTCATGGAGACCTTGTGTATGATAGAGTGAGACAATGCCCTGTTCTGATCATGCCCAGTTCATGATCACTGGTGTGTTTGTGCCTATTGTTGCAACTATGGTGTGAACCCACCTCACTGAAGATTTACCTTGCTTCCACAAAATGCTTTCTAGTATATCGTTCTTATCTTGACAGTGTCAAAAAACATAGAATGTTTACACCTTGTGAGTAGATGGCTAGAGAATATTATACAGTAAAATTTTCTTAATGGAGCATGTGCTAGTCCATGGAGCAAGCTAACAAACACAGGCCCTCAGCAGAGTAAATAACCTGAGATTAAAGGGAGAGAAGACCTGTGGGAATCCCATAGTTCTACACTATTACTCCCTTTGCCTTAGATCCACATACAGTGATTCGTTTATCTGACTCCTAAGTTTTAAAGTAGAAAACTAACGCTCAGCATATCTTACACTGAAAGAGCTCAAGAGAATCTTCAGGCCTCAAGTTCCAAAATTGAAATAGTCTGTGGGCAGAACATTGAATAAGCCAGGAAACATCAAAAGAAGATGGAAAGAATACAGAGTCACTGTACCACTGGGGAAAAAAAGACTTGACATTCAACCATCTCAAGATATAGCAGATGAGCAAAAACCCATGGTACTGAAGGAAGAAGTTCAAGCTGCACTGAGAGCATTAGCCAAAACAAAGATGCAGGAATTGATGGGCTACCAATGGAAATGCTTCACAAGCTGACGAAGCCCTGGAAGCACTCGGTCTCTAAACCAGGAAATTTGGAAGACAATTACTTGGCCAACCGACTAGAAAAGATAATATGTATGCCCAATCCAAATGAATGTGACCCAACAGAATGTATGAATTATAGAACAATGTCAGTGATATGACATAGTCCATTTTTGCTACAGATCATCCAACAATGGTTGCAGCTGTACATTGACAGGGAGCTCTGCCAGAGGTTCAGGCTGTATTCAGAAGAGGACGTGGAACAAGTGATCTCGTTGCTGACATCAGATCTTGGCCAAAAGCAGAAAATATCAGAAAGATTTTTTACTTATGTTTTATTGACTATGCAAAGACATTCGACTGCATAGACTATAACAAACTATGTATAACCTAAAGAAGAGTTTGGCACACTTAATTGTGCCAACTTGTACATCAATCAGGCAGTTGTATGAACAGAGCAAAAGAATACTGCATGGTTTAGAATCAGGGAAGTTGTGCATCAGGGTTGTATCCTCTCACCATACTTATTCAATCTGTATGATGAGAAAATCATCAGAGAAGCTAGATTATATGAAGAAGAATATGACATCAGAATTGGAGGAAGGCTAATTAACAACCTGTCATGTGCAGATGACACAACCTTGCTTGCTGAATGTAAGGAGGACTTGAAGCACTGGCTGATGAAGATCGAGGATTGCAGCCTTCAGTAATAACTCAAAGTAAAGAAAACCAATACAGTATTCTCACAACTAGCTTAGTAGACATTGTGGGAAAAGATTGACGTTGTCAAAGATTTCAATCTGCTTGTATTCACAATCAATGCTCATGGAAGCAGCAGTCAAGAGCTCAAAAAATATATTGCATTGGGTAAATATGCTGCACACGACCTCTTTAAAGTGTTGAAAAACAAGGACGTCACTTTGAGGACTAAGGTGCGCCTGACCCAAACCATAGTACCGCCTCACATGCATGTGAAAGTTGGGCACTGAATTAGGAAGACCAGAGAAAACGGATGTGTTCAAAGTACTATGGACTGCCCCAAACAAAACAAAATGAATCTTGAAGAAGTACAGCTAGGACGCTCCTTAGAGGCAAGGATGGCAAGACTTGGTCTCATGTACTTAGGACATGTTCTCAGGAAAGACCAGTGCCTAGAGAAGGGCATATGCTTGGTAAAGTGAAGGGGCAGCAAAGAAGAGGAAGGTCCTCCGTTGATACAGTAGCTGGAACAACGGGCTCAACTACAAGAACATTGTGAGTTCAGTGCAGGACCGGGCAGTGTTTCATTTTGTTGTACACAGGGTCAGTCACTAGGGGTCAGAACCATCGTGGCGGCATCTAACAACAAAGTGCTAAGGTAACTGCCACATTGTATGCTGGCCAAATATTAAGAATTCCAACATCATAATAGATAGCATAGTTAGCAAAGTGTAGTGTTACATAAGTAAGAGGTTTGTGGTGATTACCAGCAAAGGGTGGGGTAGGGTGGGATGTGGTATCCAGCAAGCAGCATGCAATGGGTAGAATGATTCTTTCCGTAATAAATACATCTATGGTCAAGTCCATTCCAACTCACAGGGACCCTATAGAACAGAGTAGAGCTGCTCAGTGGGATTTCTGAGGCTGTAAATCTTTACAGAAGCAGACTGCCTCGTCTTTCTCTTCCACAGGATTGGCTGGTGGGTTTTAGGTTAGCAGTCAGTACCTTCATTCTTAC
>NW_022107431.1:42517831-42519494 GCF_000313985.2 Echinops telfairi | reverse complement strand
TCATCTGTGTTAGTCTGGGTAGACTAGAGAAACAAATCCAGGAAAGCTCATATGTGTATAAGAGCAATTCTATATGCAAGAGCAATTGAATATTGAGAAAATATCCCAGCCCAGTCCAGATCAAGTCCTTAAGTCCAATATTAGCCCCTGTGTCCAATATCAATCTGTAAATTCCTCTTCAGGCTTACACAGCACATGCAATGACGCAAACAGCAGGAAGATCACAGGCCAGTGTGTGGAATGTCTTGTGGATACGGTGGAAGCATCTCAGCACTGACGGGTCTCTCCACATGGCTCCTTCAGCTCCAGGGCTCTAGCAGAGCTCCATGTGTCTTGTCCGCAGGAATGTCTCGCAGGGAGTGTGCTCACCTCCAGGGAGCTATTTATCTCCTGAGTGCCTCCAAATGAGGTCATCAAGCTGTGACCTGATTGACAGGCTAAACTCCACCCCTTCACTCTTAAGTCTCAAATTGGCATCAGATTATATTATTACCCCACATCATTGAATTGGCCACTGTCTAAGCATCTGACACCCATTGTTTAGATAACTTTACTATAATATCAGCTCAAAATTACAAGTCATGCGCGTTAATTTTTTCATGTAACCCTTCAGGGCCCTACATGAAAATTACATTGCACCTTCATTGTTTTCAGTGATGGCAATGGATCTATAAGATGTTCAATGCCTCCCCCACCCCCAACCCCACCCTGAGCTTCTTCTCTTTCTATTAACAGCAAATCAAGATCACAGAGACTTCTGCATTGACCCATGTTGTTGTTCTTAGATGCCCTCAAGCTGGTTCCGACTTATAGCCTTCCTATGTACAGCAGAGTGAAACATGGCTCAGTCCTGTGGCATCTTTACAGTTGTTATATTTGAACCTGCTGTTTTAACCACTATGTGAATCCATCTCCTTGAGGGTGTTTGTCTTTTCTTGCTGCTTCTCCACTTTATTAAGCAGAATGTCCTTTTCCAGGGACTGGTCTTTCTTGATATTATGTCTAAAGAACACAAGAAGAAGTCTCACAAGAATCTTTCTTCCAAGACAGATTTGTTTGTCCTGAAAGTCTACCATGTAGTCAATCTTCTTCCCCAAAACTATGCATCAATTTTTCTGCCGTCTTCCTCATTCTCTAGCTGGCTTGCATACATGTGTGAGAGAATGGGAAATACATGGGTTGGGTCAGGCACGCTGTAGTCCTTTGAATGCCTTTAGCATTCAAAGAGGTGTTTTGCAATGGATTTACCAAATGCAATATGTCCTTTGATTTCTTGACCGCTGCTCTCACTGACTGTGGAATGAAGTAGAATACAACCCTTGACAACTTCAATATTTTCTCTAATTTCATAATAGAGCTTGGCTTCTTGGCTCAGACGGAAGGACGTTTGCTTTCTTTACATTGAGACGTACTCCATATGGAAAGTATATTCTTTGATCTTCCTGAGCCGGTGATGCCAGGTCTTTGTTTTCAGCAAGCGACGTTGTGTCATCTGCATGTCATAGTTCGAAACGAGTCTTCCTCAATCTGCATGCCGTATTCTTCTTGCTTGAATGCGGCATCACAAATGATCTGCTCAGCACACAGATTGAAGAAGGACAGTGAGCGCACACAACCCTGGCACACAGCTTTCCTGCTTTTAGACCGTCCGTTAGTTCTGGCT
>NW_022107431.1:42513850-42517506 GCF_000313985.2 Echinops telfairi | reverse complement strand
TTTCACATTTTGGGGTCATCTCTCTTTGGAATGGGCACGGCTATGTATCTTCTCCAGTCAGTTGGCCAGGTAGCTCTCTTCTAAACCTCTTGGCTGTATGTTGACCAAATCTACCTGTCAGTTTGTTATACTGTGGTGGCTTACATGTCCTATGATGCTGGAGACTAGGCCATTTCAAGAACTAGTGGGGTCACCTGTGGTAGATAGGTTTCCACAGAGCTTCCAGACTTAGATAGATCAGAAAGAAGAAATAGGAGGTTCACTTCTTGGGGACTAGGCACTGAAAAACCTTGAACCCATGATGGTTCTCAAATATGAAATTATTGGTTTTAACGTGCTGGTCTTTCACAACTGGTGATGGAAGCACTGAGAGTAGAAACTTCTCGGTGACACCCTAAGCCCCTATTTAAGTGGCTCCCAAGGCACGTGCCATACCCAAATATGCCTGGCTATCAAGTTCAGTGGCATAAATGGAAAAGCACTCAACCAGCTGCCGGGGAGATGGTAGTTCAAACCCACCTAGAAACACCTTAGGAAGCAGGCCGGTACATCTGCTTCTAAAAACTCACAGCCCTGAAAAGTCTGTGGAGCAGTTCTACTCTGCAGCCAGGGGATCACCATAATCCCCCCACCACTTGGGAATTCACAACCTGGACCTGTGATGCCAAAAGCCCCAAGCAGGAGGGTGGCAGTCCTCTCCCTCGCTCACTAAGTATGAAAGTTCACCATTTGCATAGAGCTGTATCCCTCTGCTAGAGCTAGCTATTCTGCCCATTGGATAGCTTGCTTCTCAGGAGGGGAGGCCTGGTTCAAGACCGTTTTGATGCTGAGATTCTTTCTTGCAGAGGCGCCTTTGGAGCCTGCCTGCGTCTGTGTCCAGGAAGAACAATCTCGGCCGGTACCTGCTTTCCAAACAATACCAGCAGTGAGTGTCCTGCTCTGGAGGTAATCACACAGCACTGTGAGGGAGCTTTTGGCAATTCAGATGTTAGCAAAGGAAACGGCTTTTGCAAGTGAGTACCTGTGCACAACAGGATGTGGGTTAGACAGTAAAATGCAGAGATCTTGAGAGCCCTATGGGGCAAGATGGAACAGATTGCTTAGAAATCCCCTGGTCAAAATATGCAGGGCTTACTGATAGGGTCAGAACACGTGGGGTAATTCAACAAATATTGATTTAATGCCTGCCCTGATGTGAGGGTGGAAGAGCAGGCAACACTGATCAAGACCCTAGCCCTTGCGTGAAGTCGGAGTAGAACATATGACAAACTCAGGAGGAGAGAAGCCTTGTTTAAGCTACTTGCTGGAAGGAGTGCGGTTTTCTGGGTTTATTCACTCCAGATCGTGAGTGGCCTTGAATTCTAAGGAAGGTCTACTCCATCGAGACCACCATGTAATGCAACACCTGGGAGGGGTGTCCAGGTTAAGAACTTCAAGTGCATTACAGTAGGACTTTTAGGAAAGATGCAACTGGCATAGCACTGTCTCTAAGTGGGCTAGAACTTAATCTTTTAGTTATCAGCCAAGGATACTAATTGTGTGTACCAACCATGGACTCCACAACTCACTCAAACACCCCTAAACATGCAACTTCAAATGACAGACTGAATTGGGTGAGATCATCCCTTCTCGTGATCCCTCGCGAGCTAGTGGAAACCAGCTCGTTAGCAGCTAGTTTGGGTTCTGATGCGTTTCGTTTTCTCTTCTGGAGGTGCCAGTCCTGCTGCTGCTCCGTTGGTTGGGAGTCTGTTCTTGGCTCTGTTTTCTAACAGATGCGATGCTGGCTGCCAGGGACCCCTCTGCTTTGCAGATGGCCTCACTCACACCTTCTCTCGACCCTCAGAGCGGAGCTGAGTGTTCTTCGGCTCAGCCAGCGCTCTATGCTGAGCTGTGCCCTGGCCTAGTGATGGAAGGGAAGAGGGGGCGCAAAGAATGATCTCTGGTGGCTGGAAGTCACAAAGCACATGAGCCTGCCTTGGCTAGAAACAGACTCCCAACACTTTCAGTGTAAACTCTTAAACATTCAAGCTCTAGGAGTTCAGTGACTTGTTTTACTGATTGACTTTGATACCAAGCATCATGTAGGTCCGGGAGGGGTGGAACTGTAAAAGGCTTTACATGGAAAGTGTAAATGAGAAAGCACAGAGAAACAGCCCTCTTTGATGGACACGGGGACGGAGTCATTCTGATTCTACCCTGCCGGTTTGCGTCTTCATTACTCAGTAATAGGAAACTAAAGGACTCTGGATGCTGTGCATCTGAAATTACAGTATTGTTGTGTTTGAAATGTGAAACTATATGCTGGGTTTTCATGACATTTTAGTGCTATTCGCAGGTGTTACACGGTTGGCTTCATCAACCACCCTGTGTGGCGTTTGTTCATACACCTCCATGGCCTGCTCTGCTTCCCCAGCCACTGCATCCATCACACGCCACTGCAGGTGCCCCTCTGTCGCAAGACCCAGAGCTCTGTGAGAGTAGGCAACAGGCCACGCACGGTCAAAGCGCCAGGCACACTAAGAGGAGGACAATGATTAGTTACTGATTAATGTATGCTAGCGTAAGTCATTAGCTTTCAGGTCAGCCTAAGGGGAATAGCATGCCCCTATCCCACCCTTAAGCAGCCCTGATGGTGTAGTGGTTACCCATTGGTCCACGATCCAAATGGTCAGCAGTTTGTTGAAAGCAGCAGCAGCTCCGTGGGAAAAAGACTGGGCTTTCTACTCCCATAAATGGTAGAGTGTTGGAAACCCACAGAGGAGTCACTCAGAGTCAGCATTGGCTTGATGGCCATGAGTTTGGAGTTTGGATCCCACACTCTACTCCGTAGCGTCACAACCTAAAGTCTCAAAACAAGGTGGGGGGCAGGGAGGAACCTGCTGGAAAGACAACAACACTGTGAAAAGCACGTGAAATCCATTACAAAGAATTCTGTCATTGTTACATTTTTCTATACTCCACCCACCCCCATCAAGCTAGGTGTGTGTGTGTATGTGTGGAAAAAAAGAACTAATGACTAGTGCAACCCCCCTGATGGCATAGTGGGTTACGCATTGCTCTGCTAACTGGAAGGTCAGTCATTCAAAGCTGCCAGCCACTCCTCACCGAAAGATGAGGCTGTCTGCTCCTGTAAAGATTTACATCCTCCCAAACCCAAAGGGCAGTTCTACTCTGTCCTGTCGGGGCACTACACGTCCGAACGGACTCAATGACACTGGGTTTGTTTAACAGGAAGGTCTAATTAAAAAACAGACATTGTGTGTTGGCATATTTCATCATTTGGCTTAGTGCAGAGCAGGATGGACAAAAGGGCCCAGGGAATCAGTGAGAGTGATGAGTGCTTGATGTTTTGAAATTACTTCCATTTACCAGACATTACCTGGGTGACTTTGCCATGCAAAGTACAAAACTAAGGATCTTAATGACGGGGCATGGCATACATAGAAAAAATATTCTATATCATGTTTCATTGTTTCCTAACATGGACCATTTTAGCGCAAAGTGATCCTAGATTTTCATCCGTGTGTGTTGAGTGTTTCTAGGGTTCTCATAATTGACTGGGAAACGCCACCAAGAGATGTTGAGCAGATAATTCTCGATATGTGGGCAAGCCCAAAAGGATTGCTACAGAACTATAGAAATATTTATTGAACAAA
>NW_022107431.1:42502305-42512761 GCF_000313985.2 Echinops telfairi | reverse complement strand
TACAGTATTATTCCTGTAAACTCTTGAAATGCTTCGATAATTTGGGAAGATGTCCACTTGAGTTTTGTTAAAAATGACACTAGCCCTGAACTCAACGTTGTTGTTTGCCAGGGCACACAAAGTTCCCTTTTCCTTTCTTTGAAGACACCCTACTGAGACTAAGACCAGTGTATCCCGGAGAGAACTTGTCTGCAGCCATCTCATGATCCTAGCGACATGTGTAAATGTGTTTTGTTTGGATTTATATGCAAACCAGAACCCAAGTAGCAATATTTTATGGCTTATCATCACATATCTGGATTTTGAGGAAAAGTTAAAATCTGGAGATAAAAAAGGATGAGTCATCAGAATATAGGTGGTCTTCAAAGTCAAGATACTGGACCATGCTGGGAGCGAGTGCAGAATAGGATTTCTAAAATGTAGACCTGGGATGCTCCAATGTTGAGGGGTCTGGATATCAAGAGAAGTCAGCAAGAGGAAATAGAGAAGAAACAACGGAAGAGGGTGGAGGAAATTTCAGCTTCGGAGAACCAAACAAGTAAAGTTTTTGAAACAGCACAGAGCAATCAATGCTCCCAAATGCTATTGATGGGTCAAGTAAGGTGAGCTGGAGCGCACTGATTGAGCAAGATGGAGGCCACTGGTGAGAAGAGCAATTGGAATGAAGCAGCCGGGTCCAGAGTGATTAGAGAGATCTCATGGGAAGATGGAAGAAAGGAACTGGCGCATTAAGCATTGACTATTTTTCAAGGAGCTGTGCCCTGGGAGGGTCTACTAAAAGAATTCCTTTTCCTTCCTGAAGGAAACTCTCAGGACAGCGGACAGAATGGCCACTGGGGCTACTCTCGCTGGAATTCTAGGATTCAATACAAAGAGGGCGATTACTGAAGGTTTTATCTACTTGGCTGATTTAGCCAATGTCCATCTTGGTGAGTCCTTCTTATAACTACACTCTGAAAATTCCAATAGAAGTTTTGTCCTTAGAGTAAAAGCCCCTGTCCGCTATAGTCAGAGGACTGCATCCTCTTCTAAACCCAAAACACAAGTTCCGATGCTGAAGCCTCATAGATTCGCTGTGCAGCCTCCTCCTGGGCACTGAAAGGTCTTTAAATAATGGAGGTGGGAGTCAGTGAACCTTTATGTACAGACTCTAGAAATGAAGAGCTAATTAACCTCAAACTAGGCAAGCTTCCAAGCCTCCCAGAGAAGTTTATTTATGCCTCGTACAACTCAGGGTCATGATGGCATTCTCTGATTTTAATTCCAGGCTTGAGAAAGTGTGAGACATTATTTTAAGGCTAATGAAAAGAAGCTTGAGTAATTCGCACCAGCTTGTGATAAGTTACTTAAAGAAAATCACAAAGTTCTCTCATGGGTTTTTTGAGGATCGAGCAAGGCATATATTTGTCATCACTGTGATCCCTAAGAAGACACAAGCCTCTCCTGAAACAGAAGCCCATGCTAGCGGGCATCAAGCAGATGCAGATGCATGGCGGTCTCAAGGGTTTCACAGAACTGCAGAGGCTTTTCAAGGGCTATGGGGTCCTGGTGGCGTAGTGGTTATGAAATTGGTCAAGTCTATCGTTTCTCAGTCCATCCCCTCATACAATCTAGTGAGAACCTGCGAGATGTCTACCAAGCAAGATGCTATTGATTTAACTCTGCCTCCCCCAAATAATTTTGAAGTCCTAATCCTTGGAACATGACTCTGTTTGGAGATACAGTCTGTGAAGCTGTTGCCAGTTAACATGATTTCACGCTCGAATAGGGTGGGTCCTAGTCATATCTGAGTGGTGTTCTTATTACAAACACAGCGAGAGAAGCCGAGGAGAAAACAGCCATGGGACACTGGAGAGACACAGAGCTACAAGCCAAGACCAACAAGGACTGCCAGGACCGATCAGGAGCTCAAAGAGACAAGAAAGAATCCTCTCCCAGAGGCTCCGAAGAGAGCACAGTCCTGCCGAGGCCCGGATTGATAACCTCTGAACAGAGAGAAAAGACATTTCCATTGTTTAAAGGCACTCACTTGGTGGTACTTTGCTGTGGCAGCCCTGGGGAGAACCAATTTACATGCATGTATCAATGTCATGTATCGAATAATCATTGAAAGGTGTTACCGTTACGTTTGGGACAGCCCGCTTGTCAATCCTTCTTGTGGAACATCGTCCCCTTTCGCCCCCCCCCTCCCCCACGCATGTCCCTCCTGAAAACGCGCCACGCGTTGTGAGGTGGACTCTTGCCATCCTCGCTTCTAAGGACCATTCTGGCTTCTCGGGACTTTCTTCTAGGACAGATTTGTTCATTTTCCCAGCAGTCCACAGTATATTCAATATTCTAAATGAACACCACTTCCCCCTTTATGCTGAGGTATAATCCAACTGTAGTCTTTGGATTTCATCAGTAAGGGTTTCAAGTCCTCTTCCTTCTTAGCAGGCTAGGTTGTGACATCTGCATATCACAGGTCGATAGTGAACCTGCCTCCCTGCTTGATGTCATGTTCATGTTCTTCATACAGTACCAATCGAACCAAGCTCTGCCATTGAATAGATGCCAACTCATAGTGACTCTATAGGACAGGGTAGAACTGCCTCTGTGAGTTTCTGAGACAGGAACTCTTTATGGGAGTAGAGAGTCCCGTCTTTCGCCCATGGAACGGCTGGGGGTTTCAAACTGCTGAACTTGCAGTTATGACCATGCATAACCACTATGCCACCAGGGCTCACATAGTACAGCATCTCAAATTATTGGCTAAGCATTCAGATTGAATGAGTATGGTGAACGGATACAACCCTGACACTAATCTTTCCTGAGTTTAAGCCATGAATTATCCCTTTGTTCTGTTTGAACAGAGTTCCATTTGACAGGTTCCACATGAGCACAACAGTGAAGTGCTCTGGAATTTCGTTCTTCCCAATGTTATGTATAATTTCTTCTGATCCACAGTTAAGTGCTTTTGCATAGCCACTAAAACACAAGTAAATGTCATTCTGGTATTTTCTGATTGGGGCTAGAATCCATTTGCCATCAGTGATTATATCTTTCCTTCCACTTCGTCTGAATCCAGCTTAAATTTCTGGCAGTTTCCTGTGAATATATTGCTGCAGTTGTACGTGCATGTGATAATAATGATATTGCTCTACAATTTCCACTATTCCCAGTACAATTTCCTCTATTGTATTGGGTCATCTTTTTCTTTTCTTCCCAGAATGGATACAAATATAAATGTCTTTCAGTCAATTGTCTAGGTAGCTGTCTTCCAAATATCTTGGCATAAACAAGTGAGCTCTCCCAGTGTTAGCTCTATCTGTTGAAACATCTCAATTGGAATTCATCAGTTATTAGACCCTTGTTTTCATGGACCCAATGCCTTAATTGCCCTTGGATGCCTTCCTTCAATACCACAAGGTCTTAATCATATGCTACCTCCTAAAATAGTTCTTTTGGACAGCGATTCAATGTGTTCTTTCCATAGTCTATTGCATTGGGCAAATCTGCTGCACAAGACCTCTTTGAAGTGTTGAAGGGCAAGGGAATAACTTTGAGGACTAAGGTGCACGTGACCAAGTCATGATATTTCAATTGCCTCAGATGAAAGTTAGATAATGAATAAGGGAGACTGAATACTTCATTTGAGGTATCCATCATTCAAATGAAGGATGCATTCGAATTGTGGGGCTGGCGAAGAAGACCGAAAATAACGCGACTGCCAGAAGAACAGAGAAATATGGTCTGGAAGAAGTACAGTAGAATGCTCCTTGGAAACCAGGCTGATGAGCTTTCCTTTCATGTACCTTGGACAGGTTATCAAGGAGAGACAAGTCCCTGGAGACAGATAACATGCATGGTAAGGTGGAAGGGCAGCAAAAGAGAGGAAGACTTTCAAGGATATGACTGCAACAAGCGCTTCAACGATAACACTTAGGATGGATTAGGACAAGGCAATGGTATTTCTACTGTGTGGGGGGTATTATGAGTCAGAATAATTTGACAGCACCAAATAACAACAATATCCTTCAATATTTTGCCCATAGAATCCTTCAATATCACAACTCAAGGCTCAAACATTTTCTTCAGTTCATTTATCTTGAGAAATACCAAGTGTATCCCTCACTTTGGGTCTTCTACCTCCATGCCTTTGACAATTTCATTATGATACTTTGTATTCTCAAATTGCCCTTCTATTCAGCTCTTTCGTGTTATGATTTTGTCCATTTGCTTTAACTACTTTCTGTTCAAGAGCACATTTCAGAGTCTTTTCTGATAGTCGCTTTGGCCTTTTCTCTTTTTCTTGTCTTTTTAATAGCCTTTTGCTTTCTATGTCTGATATTCTTGATGTCATCTCACAACTCATCTGGCCTTTGGTCAATAGTCTTTAAGATGTCAAATCTCTACTTGAGATGGTCCCTAAATACAGCCAGGAGATGCAAGGTCAGACATCTCTCTGCTCCTCCTTCCCACCCCTGCTTCAATTTGAATTTGTGTCTGAGTCATCGACGGGCCTCAATCAGCCATGATCATCAGACTGATGATCTCGAGCTTCTCCATGATCTCTTTGCACAGATGTAGGCGATTTGATTTCTGTGTATTCTACCCAGTCAAGTCCATGTGCACAGTTGCCATTTGTGTTGTTGTCATTTTACTGTTGAATATGCATGGTTCTTGCAAAATTCTTTTTTTATGGCAGTATTTATTTTTAAAATCATTTTATTGGGGGCTCGTACAACTCATCACAGTACATACATACATCCATTGTGTCAAGCACATTTGTACATTTGTTGCCATCATCATTCTCAAAACAATTCCTTTTTACTTGAGCCCTTGGTATCAGCTCCTCATTTTCCCCCTCCCTCTCCACCCTCCCTCCCTCCCTCATGAATCTTTGATAATTTATACTTTTTTTTCATGTCTTACACTGACCGCTGTCTCCCTTCACCTTCTTTTTGTTGTCATTCCCCCAGGGAGGGGATTATATGTAGATCATTGCAATCGGTTTCCCTTTTCTCCCCCTACCTTCCCCTTACCCTCCTGGTATCGCTACTCATTATTTTTTAGAGTGATCTTACAAAATTCTATCATGTAGTCTCAAATCATTTCTATCAATAAGGCCATATTTTCAGATTACTAACCCCTCTTTCCAATTTTCCAACATTCAAATGTTTCCAATTTTCACATTCTAATTGCCAGCAATTATTAATGCATCTTGATGATATGTTTGACCAATTCCACACTGCAGAATTGACATATATCTTCAATTTCTACTTCATTAACATGAGTCATATTAACTAGTCTTCCTTGTAGGTGTATGATATTATCCTATCACTGATGTTGTACTTCAGGTTAAATCGTGAAATGTTCTTTTTGATGATGAAAATGATGCCAATCCTGACATATTAGATTATAAAATTATATGATTTAAAATGGCCAATACCGTGCATTTTAGCTCATTAATGCTTAGGATATTCATCTTGATTGCTTAATTTATGATGACTTTCAATTTTCCTAGATTCATACTTTGAACATTCTATTTTCTGATAATTAATGGGTATCTATAGCTATTTCTTCTCTTTTCAAGTCATGCTGCATCTGCAAATTCAGGTTCCAGAAGGTTTACTCCATATACTATATCATTCAAATGGACTCCACACTGACAATGCGGTTTTTCCCGGTCATATTTTGAGTGTCTTCCAAGAAGAAGGGCTTATCTTCCAGCACGAAATTCCACCACTGTTTTCCCTAGGTTTCCACTGGTGATCGTTCAGAGAAGACTGTTGGTATTCCTTCTCAGTCTGTCTTAGTCTGGAAGCTCCATTGGACCCTACTCATCATGGGTGACCTTGCTAGTATTTAAAATAGCATTGACTATGATTCCCAGCATCGCAGCAACAGAAACACCATCATGGTATGAGAAGTTGCCAGATGAATGGTCGTTCAAAAATTAGTCAAGTAAAACCCTTTGGATCACAGAATATTGCCTGAGCCTTCAACTTACCATATATACTCAAGTATAAGCCGACCCGAATATCCGCCGAGGCACCTAATTTTAACACAAAAACTGCATTAAAATGTGCTGAAAAAATTTGGCTTACAGTCGAATATATATGATACTTTAGACTTCATCAGAAGGGCCAATCACAGGAGAAGAACACAATGTTTGGTCAAGGGGAAAGTCAGAGACGGTGAGGCAAACACCAGGAGTTACAGTAATGTCCTCAAACATGTCAAGGTCATCCAGATGGCCCAGGCCAGGGAAAGGTTTCATTTAGGCCTCTGGAGTCAGAGCAAACTCAATGGAAACTAACAACACTTATGTGTAGTTCACCCTGCGCCAAGCCCTGCTCTAACATATGCTTTACATTTGTTAACTCGTTAGAAAGGCAGGAAAACGATGGCATAGAGAGTAAGCGTTCGAGCTCCAGCTTACACCCAGACAGGGTTGCTCCCCTTTGCACGACTCTCATAGCCATCGTGCCTTCGTCTCTGATGGGAGCAGTGGAAGACACACCCGAGTTAGGCTCACTCTTACATGAAAGGAAACTTGCATGGTTGGTTGGGACACAGAAGAGGATTTGTGTGATCCTGTCCTCCAAGGATAAAGGGTAGTAGAATGCACTCAAGTGCCTAGACAGGACTCCCTTTGTTGCTAGGTGCCGTGGGCTCAGCCCAGGCTCCTAGCAACTCTATGTGCAGCCGGTCCTGCACCATCCTCACATCTGAGTCCAGGTGGCCTAGTGGTTTTCCATGACTAGCAGTTTGAACTACCTCAAGAGAAAGATGAGGCTTTCTACTCCTGTAAAGAGTTACAGTCTCAGAAAACCACAAGGGCGGTTCGACCCTGTCCCATAGGATTGCTATGCATTGGAATTGACTTGATGGCAATGACGGCTCCCAATAGGACAGTGGTTCTCAACCCATGGGTCGCGACGGGAGGGCGGGGGAGGGGGCGGGGCGGTCACCAGAACATGAAGAACTGTATTAAAGGGTCTCGGCATTAGGAAGGTGGAGAACCATTGCAATAGGAAATGAAAAGCTGCACACATTCAGCTGGGAGGGTCTGACATCTCCAAGTGAAGGGCCATGCGTTTACGCTGCTTCAAAGTGAAACTAAAGGAGCCTTTGTGCCCATCTAGAAGGAATGGAATCCCCATGAAGTTAAGGACTCAAGGAATAGTCTATACCAAGGGTTCAAATGGAAAGTGTTTAGAAACGATGATGGCAGCATATGTACAAATATGCGTGGTACAATTGATGTATGAAATGTTATAAGACCTGTAAGTGCCCCCAATAAAATGATTTTTTTTTGTAAAAAGAGAGAAAAGAAATCGTCTAGATATTGCCCATAGAAGAGGGGAAGAACAGGAGCAAAGGGGAAGCAGAAGGGAGAAGCAAAGCGAATAACATTCCCAGAGTCGTCATTTAAATGCAGCCCGGGTTCTGGCAGTGTGGATAGGGACAGCTGGTCCAGTAGCATACACACTACCCAATACTCTAAAGACTGGTTTCATGTTGAAATGTGTTCTTGAATTAGATTCTCAAAGGGATTTATTGTTGTTTGACATCCCTTCCTGTGCATTAGGCTACAATGAGCTGCGTGGATCGCAGTGGGTGCTGGGGGTCAGGATTCAGCATATGCTGCCGCATGCTGTATTTATTCTTGTCTGAGGTTTGTTGCTCCCGTTTCACGGCATCTATACCTCATATTCAATTCATGCTCACTTAATACTTGGGGAAGGAAATGAGGAGGGAAAAGAAAGAGAAAGCCCTTTGTGGAGATTTGCCTAAAAATGCTTTTAATAACTTTCAAGGAAATCTCACAATGTGTGATTCTTACCAAAAAAATAGCTAGTCTTTTGATAAAATGTCCTTCACGTGTACATCAAAAGAGCAGTGAGCCCTTGAAATCTATATTCAGGGATCTGTCGAGATAAGTCAGGGCTGCTGAGCATTTAGCCTGCAGTTCTACCAGCAAGAGCCATTAGCTGCTGACCAGCTGACATTTCTGGGTTGGGCTGAACAAAACCAAGCACAGCATCCACAGAGTGTAAAAAAGTCTCCAAGAGACTTGTCACTCTAGCTTATATCTTGGGATCTGCCTGTTCCCATGGGGATAGAAGCCTTTCCATGAGAACTGTTCTTTTTTGCTGGCTGGCTTTCTCCAGAAAGCCTTTGTTGGTTTTTGTGGGGTTTGGGAGGGCCAATATTGCTTTTGCATATAATTTCTATGAACAAGCTCTGAAAACCTATCACCACCGAAGAGTAGAAAGGAATGAATAAATGTTATTTCCATTCCTTTTTCCAGAAATTATAAATTACGTTGCAGAAAAGTAAGCTGTGGGTTCGCATCCATTGTGAGATGCAAGCTAGCCATCGACCCTGCCCATTGTCATCCTATAACCTTGTTGGCATTAGCCATCGACCCTGCCCATTGTCATCCTGTAACCGTGTTGGTGTTAGCCATTGACTCGTCCCATTGTCACCCTGTAACCGTGTTGGTGTTAGCCATTGACTCTTCCCATTGTCACCCTGTAACCGTGTTGGTGTTAGCCATTGACTCTTCCCATTGTCATCCTGTAACCGTGTTGGCGTTAGCCATTGACTCTTCCCATTGTCATCCGGTAACCGTGTTGGTGTTAGCCATTGACTCTTCCCATTGTCATCCGGTAACCGTGTTGGCGTTAGCCATCGACTCTGCCCATTGTCATCCTGTAGCCGTGTTGGCGTTAGCCATTGACTCTTCCCATTGTCATCCTGTAGCCGTGTTGGTGTTAGCCATCGACTCTGCCATTGTCATCCTGTAACCATGTTGACGTTAGCCATCGACTCTGCGCATTGTCATCCTGTAGCCGTGTTGGTGTTAGCCATCATTGCTGAGGTTACTGTCAAGCCAATCTCTGGGAGGGTTTCCCTAGTTTCTGCAAGGGTGATCCTCTACTTAACCAAACATGAGGACCTTTTCTAGTGATTGGTCTTTCCTGATGGCATGTCCAACATAAGCAAGTGGAAAAGTCTTGCTACCCTCATTTCTAAGGAACACTCTATGAAAAAACAAGTCGTCGTTGGTCCATCTAGACCCATGGTGGCGCCATGAGTTAACAAGTAGAATCAATCGCTTCATAGGATTTTTCAGAACTATGACCTTTAGGAAGGAGTGGTCACATGTTTAACTGGTGTGCCACTCAAGGACTCCGTTCTATGATCTTGACATTCAACAGTGTGCCAGGTTGAGGATCGAAGATTCTAGGGTGCTGTCTTACATCCAAAAAACACCTTTGACCATCTATATCCACTTCCTTGGCAATCGTGGAACTGAACATCGTTCCTCCCCCCTTGGATCTGAAGCAGGCTTCCTGCTCCCAGAGCAGCCTGAGGCACAGCAGCCGCCTTCCTCGTTCTGGGAGCTGACTTCTTAAAGAACTCCTTTGACCACACAGATAAACTCTCATTTAAATGCAGGCACCTACACCCACAGGCTGATTGACACACACTCGGAATTGAGTGATAAATAATACATGCAGACAAAGACAACTCCAGCACTTCTTTGCAGATGAAAGAACACTAGAAATTATTTCTGATGGAAATAAATTAAATTCAAGCAGGGTGTGGAGGAGGAAATATTTCTTTTAAGCTCCTTAAGAAACAACCTCATTGTTCCACTTTCAAAAAAGACACTTTCTGTCTTGAGTTAGGAATTCAGTGGGCACTGGTACACTGGGCCTAATGGGAGATGCTATTCCACTAAGGATAAGTCTCAAGTGAACAGGAGTATAGCTTGAGTTTAAGAGAAGGATCCCTGGTTATCAGCCAGACAGGCATCTGTTTCTCCTCTTCTGGTAACAGCATCTTAGTTTTTTCTAAGAGAACTATCCCTTTCCAGTCTCATTCCGGAGAGCAAAATGCTGTGATGCCCCTCCTTCCACAGTGATGGAGCGGGGTATGGAATGAAAACCAAGTTATCCCTGGGAGATTTCCTTGTTGGAGTTTGCTCTTCTTTGTGAGTTATTGGGATGTAAGCCTGGAGCGTCTGGGGGTTCATAGAAGAGAGTATGCCTGAGAACAACACAAAGGGAAATGGAAAGCTACAGATTCCTGATCTTGTTGTGTAAGCACCTGGATTCACCCATGCCTGACACCAACTGCCTTTGACATTTGAGTTACATGAGCCAATGAATATACTCTTGTATTAAAGTCAGTTTCAAGTCAGTGTCTTTTAACTTCAATCAACTACTCAGTAAGGTTGTCTGGTAGTTTCTACTCCAATATCTTGAGTGTGGTAGATGCAGATCCATTTGAATTTATGAGGAAAGGATGTGGGGAGGGGGGTTTGCTCCTATGCCTAAGGAGTCAGAATGCTGTTAGACAACTCCGAAGCATGTGGGCTTTGAATCTCCAGGGCTTGATTGCAGACATACCCTGTGATAATATAGTTCTCAAGGAGGCTTGAGTGAGAGCTTGTACT
>NW_022107431.1:42495070-42497012 GCF_000313985.2 Echinops telfairi | reverse complement strand
TTCCCCTGTGGCTGTGTTGAGACCAAGCCCTCCGACGGGCTCCAAATTGTCCTGGCTCTGGCAGAGAGAGTGGTAGGGCCAAGGTCAAGCCCCAGATGGCCTCCACTGAGGTAAGCCAAAAGCCCCAAGCCCCTCAAAACCCCGTGGGTCTGTGCCTACTTATCTTTATGATGCTCCTCCTGTGTTCTAGCAGCATTGAATTTCATTCTAAGCAACTCTCCTGGGCTGAATTCTGCGGAGTCCCTCTGGTATGTGTCACTCCCTCGCCATCTTCCCGGAAGTCACGTGTGTGTGTTTCATAGCAAGCCTATAGGGCAGTGTAGAACTGCCCCTGTGAGTTTGCAGCCCTGTACCGCCTCACAGGGAGTAGAACGGCTTGTCTTTTTCTAGCGGAGCTGCTGGCGGTTTAGAACCGCAGACCTTGAAGTTTGCAGCCCAACTTGTCACCACTGCACCACCAGAACTTCTTCTATGGGTTGACATCAACTTGTTGGCAATAAGTTTGTTTGTTTGGGGCTTGGTGTATATTTACTAATATAAAGGGGCTTTGGGAGTATTTGTAAGAAGGAATAGCCTACATAAGAAAATCCAGACTTACAAAATGATAGACCTGGGTGAGATTATTTGTTTATTAAGGGATTTTACAGATGTCTGCGAAGAGTTCATGGCAGCCAAGGCTCTTGCCTGAGGTTGGGAAAGACAGTGCTCAAGAGGACACGATCTTTCGATCACTTCAAAAGATGTTTAATACAACATAAACAATGCAATTTAAAAGTGAAAAGTAAAAGAAAACCAAGAATTTATCACATCAAAACCATGAACATCACAAAAATATAAGCTAATTATTGCCATGGATTTCAACTCTATAGTGACCCATATGTATCAGAGTAGAATTGTGCTTCACTGGATTTTGAATGACTGATTTTACCCAGGTGGATAGCAGGTCCAAATATCTCTGCATGGGCTTGAACCTCCAATCTTTAGTTCTCAACTGAGTAGAATAACTGTATACACCACTCAGGGAGTCCTGTGAAAATCCATAATGCTGGCAATAGCTGAATGAAAAGGTGCTCATATAGACTGCTCTGAGCTCTGGAGCATACTGTCCATATAGAGAGGGAACCAAGTGAAAAACTTGATATTCCCGACTTCAGTGCTTAGAGAGTTACTCATAAGGTGGAGGGGCGGGGTTGCTTGCAGGAAGCCTAGTCTGTGGGCAGGAGCTGGTGCAGACTATTCTGATTCTCAGGTGTATGCCTAGAAGCCACGCACAAAGGAGGAGCTGTTCCTTCCCTTTCTGTTCACAGTCAGTCTCTTTGAATCTTTACCCCACTACCCATTCACCAGATCCTTTTGCCTTTACCTTCATACATACATACACACACATACACACAACATGTATGTAGGGTCTCGCTCATTCTCCGGCATGGTTCTGAGACTTTATGGGCCCTCACCTGCCCAAACAAACAACTCCAATCTCATTGCCAGGACCGATGCTGCATTATCACTTCCCTGCCCCCTCCTCTTCTTCTCCCACTCCCCACACAACATAAAACACCATGTACTGGACAGAGGCAAACATGGAGGTGGTTACTGTTTGAGAGAAGGAGTGTGTAGGAAGTAGTTATTGTTTGTTAGAATATATTATTTCTTATATATTCTAATGCATTTCTAATAGTTATTGCTTATTAGGAAGGTGTGGATATGAAGAAGCGTTATTTAAAGGAAGCCATTGGCATACAGCACTAAGTCACAGAATAAACATTTATTGAATTTCCTCTGAATTTGAATGATGGCCAAGAAGGGGAGAAAATATAGACTCATCTCTATGACCAAGTACAATCAATTCAAAGTAGAAGCTTGGATCCTTGAGGCCAGAGAAGCCCCTGCTTCATGCTCTGTTATGTCCGCCACATCTTTGTGCATAATGGAATATCAATCG
>NW_022107431.1:42482339-42494014 GCF_000313985.2 Echinops telfairi | reverse complement strand
GGCCTCTTTGATCTGAAGTGCGCTGGGGGAGCCGTGGGGTACGCGTTGGACACCAGCAGCAGTCTGAAACTACCAGCTGGTTTCTGGTAGAAAGAGGAGGCTGTCTATGCCTGTAAAGATTGGACAACTCCGCAGTCGCCCCCGCAGCCTCGGATGCTGCGGTCCTTGTGACGGTGCTTGGTGTGCTGAACTCCTGGACTCCAAAAGCCGCCTCTGTCCCCTTCTTGCAGCCACCATGAAGTGGTCATTCAAGGAGGACTGCTCGTTGGAACACAGATCCGTGGAATCTGCGAAAAGCCATGTGAAATTTCTCAACTGAGTTCTGGTGATTGTGGAAAAAGTCTTCGGCTTTCAGATTGTTGACACTCTGGTTCCATCGGACATCCCTGTGGCTCAGTTCATGTGGATCATTAGGAAACCTTGTTAGGTCCTCGAAGATATTATCAGCAGGAGCTCATATTGGAGTAAGGAGACTTTCTCGTGAAAGAAGAGACAGAGAGACACATAGGGGGAAGTGATCATATGAAGATGTGCCTACAAGCCAAGGAATGCTTAAGGAAACCAGAAGCTGGGAGAGCAGGCAACCATCTCTTCTACAGCTTTGGGAGAAGACATAGAGCCCTACTAACACTCTAAAGTCGTACTTCGAGTCTCCAGAATGACAAGATACTACATTTCTGTTATAAACCAGCCCACTTGCCTTATTTTGTTAGAGCAGCCCCCCAAATGAACACATCCTGCTTCCCTTCGCTGTTAGCATGATGCCAGGAGCCAGACACAATGTTCACACGGTCAATGCTGGGCAAGGGTAGAAATGAAACCCAATTAAACCAGTGACTTCTTCATTGCAAAGACTCCCCCCCCCACCCCCCAACAGTATAAACCACAACTGTGCACATGGACCTTGCCGGATAGAGAACCCAGAAATCAAACAGAGCACATCTGCAGGGAGAGACTGTCAAGCTCAATAACAGGAGGCCAAGGTCCGACTGTACAACAGACTATCGAATGCACGTATGTAAGTTCCCATCGAAGTTGACCAAAATTAAGGCAAGTCCTTGAGAGCCAAAACATGACTTTGAATATATACCATCAGAATTTCCAGAACATATCAAGGACATATTTGATACACTGAATATTAATGAAAGAAGAGCTGATGAGCTGTGGGATGATATCAAGACCATGAACACATGAAGAAAGTGAAAGGTCATTTCAAAGACAGGAAAGAAAGAAAAATTCAAATTGACTATCAGAAGACTCTGATACTGTCTCTAGAATATAGAGCAGCTAAAGCAAAGGGAGGAATCGTGAAGTGAAGGAGCTGACTAGAAAATTTCAAAGGTCAGTTCAAGAAAGAAAAATGTTATGGTGAAATGTGCAAAGACTGGGTGTTGCAAAGCCAAAAACAGAGAGCACACTCAGCATGTCTCAACCTGAAAGAAATGATGGGGGGAAAAATCAACTCTTGAGTTGGAATATTGAAGGGTTCTCTGGAGAAAATATTGAATGAGGCAGGATGCATCAAAAGAATACACGGAATTACAGTATCAAAAAGAATTGCGTAAGATCCAACTATTTCAAGAGGTAGCACGTGTTGATACTGAAGGAAAACGCCTAAATTGCACTGAAGGCAGAAGCAAAAAACAAGGCTCTAGGTCAGTGGTTCGCAACCTTCCTAATGCCGTGACCCTTTCATATAGTTCCTCATGTGGTGGCGACCCCCCCCCCACCAGAAAGTTATTTTCATTGCTACTTTATAACTGTAATTTTGCTACTGTTATGAGCCGGCGACCCTTATGAAAAGGTCATTTGACCCCCAAAAGGGGCGTGAAGCACAGGTTGAGAACTACTGCTCTAGGGGTTGATGAAATATCAATTGAAAAATTTCAACAAGTCGATGAAGCACAGGGAGAATTCACTCTTCTATTTGGAAACCAGCTCCCAGGTCCACTAATTGGAAGCGGTCCATAGTTGTGCCCTTTCCAAAGACAGGACACCCAACAGAATGCAGAAATTATTGAACAACATCATTCATGTCACATGCAAGTAAAATTTCACTAAAGATTATTTAACAGCTATTGCAGCAGGATGTCCATAGGAAACTGCCAGAAACTCAAGCTGTATTCAGAAGAGGCCCTGGAACAAGGGATGTCATTGCTGAAGTCAGACAGATCTTGGCTGAAAGCAGAGAATCCTAGGAAGATGTGCACTTTGTTTTATTGACTATGCAAAGGCATTCAACCGCGGGCCATAACAAACTATGAACACCCTTGAGAAGAATGGGAATTCCAGAACACTTCATTGTGCCCATGCAGAACTTGTCCATAGATCAAGAGGCAGTCATTCCCACCAAGCATAGGAATACTGCATGGTTTAAAATCAGGAAAGGTGTCGATCAGGGTTGTATCTTTTCACCAGACTTATTCAATCTGTATGCTGAGCAAATAATCTGAGAAACTGCATTATAGGGGGAAAGCTTATTAACCACTTAACAATCTGCAGATGACACAACCTTTCCTGCTGAAAGTGAGGAAGACTTGGAGCACTTGCTGATGAAGATCAAGGACTAGACCAGTGGTTCTCAACCTTCCTAATGCCACGACCCTTTAATACAGTTCCTCATGTTGTGGTGACCCCCAAAGGGGCTGCGACCCACAGGTTGAGCAGCACTGTACTAGGGTTTTCAGTATGGATTGCAAGTCAATGTAAAAAAAACTGAAATCCTTACAACAGAACCAATAGACAACTTCGTAATGGAAAATGATTAAAGTTGTCACCGATCTCATTTTGTTTGGATTCAGAACCAATACTTCTGGAAACAGCAGTTAAGAAATCAAATGGTGCATTGCATTGGGCAAATCTGCTGTACAAGACCTCTTTAAAGGTGTGCCTGATCCCAGCTACGGTGTTTTCAATCACTTTATATGCCCGTGAAAGTTGCACAGTGAATCAGGAAGACTGAAAAGAATGGGTGCATTTGCATTAGGGCGTTACAGAATGATGCTGGCAGCACTGTGGACTGCCAGAAGGACAAACAGTTCAGTCTTGGAAGAAGTACAGCCAGAAAATTCCTTAGAAATGCGGATGGAAGACTTCGTCTCAAGTACTTTGGACATGGTATCCGGAGAGACCAGTCCCTAGAGAAGGACAGCGTGCTTCGTACAGTGAAAGGGCAGCGAAAAAGAGGAAGACCCTCAATGAGATGGATTGACCGAATGGCTACAGCGATTGGCCCAAACATCATCAGGATTGTGAGCATGGCATAGGACCAGGCAGTGTGTCGTTCTGTTGTACATCCAGTTGCTATGAGTCAGAGGCAATTTAAGGAAACAACAGCAAACTGACTCATATCTGGAAGCAGAACAAAGATCAGTATTATTTTATGGGGATTATGACCTGCCCTCCTAATCACTCATTCTTTTCCTTCTGATGAATATCCAGCAGGGAAACTACTCAATCGGAAGCAAAATAATAATTTATAAATGATCAAGGGCTCACGAGGGAGGGGCTGTGGGGAGGGGAGGGAAAAATGAGGAGCTGATACCAAGGGCTCAAGTAGAAAGCAAATGTTTTGAGAATGATGAGGGCAACAAATGTACAAATGCACTTGACACAATGGATGTATGTATGGATTGTGATCAGAGTTGTATGAGTCCTCAATAAAATGATTTTTAAAAAGACCTGCATTACTTGTATGTGGAAGAAAGGAATGATCTAAATGACTTGACATGAATAAGTGGAGCGTCCAGTCATCCCAATGGACACTTCTGTTAGCGTGAGGGCATGTGAGGACCAGGGATGATGACAAGGTGACCTGCCCAGTGGGTGACCTCCTCAGTGGGCCACTGAATCCATGGGACCATCCAATGGTGATTTCCACGGTCCCCAAACGGATGATTGGATCAACAGTCACCCGTATGAATTCCCTGGCCTGTTGGGTCAGTGCTGTCCCAGGGGGCGAGCTAAATGGAAGCCCCTGAAATTACTCCCACAACTCCCACCCACATCGAGCACATCCAAAGCAGTGTAGCTCTCTGAGAAGAATGGACGAATTTAGTGCTATGCTTTAACCCAACGGTTCTCAACCTGTGGGTTGCGACCCCTTTGGGGGTTGAACAACTCTTTCACAGGGATCTCCCGATTCATAACAGTAGCAAAATTACAGTGATGAAGTATCAATGAAAATAATTTTATGGTTGGGGGGTCACCACCACATGAGGAACTGTATTAAAGCGTCATGGGAGTAGGAAGGTTGAGAACCACTGCTTTAACCAAAAACATAAAGGATCAGAAATATTGTGTCCCATCTTACATCCATTTAATTCAGCAGATGGGCTCTACAGGCATATCCTGAAGGATGTCATTAGATTACCACCACTCAGCCATGTCCCAGGAGAGCTGCTGTACGAGATGTGGTGGTGTCTTTTGTGAAGCAGGTGGGCATGGCCTGGGGCACCTGGGATGCAGCCGTGCATCTGGCTACACATTGTTTGCCGTCCCTGTCAGAAAAGAGGGTCAAACCCCGACCACAATGTACAGTTATACTCTTGTCTCAGGTCTATGTTAACTCACCCACTTTCTGTCATTATGTTGTCCATAACACCTGGACTGACGGGACATGCCACGGGCATGCCACTGACCGACTATGCTAGGCGTTTCAAAACATTTGTTTAAAAAATTCATTATCGTTTCATTCCATTTTATTCCACATTATCTGAAGCTCCTTCAGATGAGCGGCATCAAGAATTCCATTTGAATTCGATGGAGGAAAGTAACTACAAGTTCACTGCAGCCTTAGGAGAGGGATGGACTCTATGAAGCATCGGGCAAACCGATAGAGGCAGTAACTGGATTACTGGTTCCTTGGGGGTCTGGCAGGGAAGGTTGGAGGGTTTGGGGAGGTAGTAAGATGAGCACACTAAGAAACAAGATGTTCTAAACTGTGATGAGTGTACAACTGTTCTTGGTGTGATTGAACTATTGAACTATATGACACGTGAATTATATGCCAATAAAACTGTTTTAAAAAAGATTCAGGCATGCACCCCATCAGTAAACAATTTAGGGGTCTAGTCATCAGAGCATCTTCTCCAAAGTAAAGGAGAAGCGATTGCATCTTGTACCACGGAGAAAGGAAGCGACAAGGTGGACCTCTCCAGGTTCGGCGGGCCAGCTCTCGCACACCTAGGGACATTGGCCGATCCGTGGACAGGCGTCCTTTGATTCCACTTCACAGATACTGCATTTTTCACAAGTTGAGGTCTATGGCAAACCTGCGGTGAGAAAATCTATCGGCATCATTTTCCCAACAGCATGTGCTCACTTTGTGTCTACGTCTCATTTGGGGAATTCTCACCCTATTTCAAAATTTTCATAATGCTATAGCATACTTTTAATACACAACAGCATAGTATGGACCAGAAGTCCTCAAACTTTTTAAATAGGGGGCCAGTTCACTGTCCCTCAGACCGTTGGAGGGCCGGACTATAATTAAAAAAAAACTATGAACAAATTCCTATGCACACTGGACAAGCCGGCTGCTAAGCAGGACAGATAGCTGCGGCAAAAACACCCAGCGGGCTGGATAAATGTCCTCAGGGGGCCACATGTGGCCCGCGGGCCATAGTTTGAGAACCCCTGGTATGGACAGTGCTTTCATATGTACTGGAAAGTTGGAAAATGTGTGACTCACTTTACTGAAATATTTCTTTTATTGCACCCGGGTGGAAGAGAACTTGCAATATCCCCAAAGGATGCCCATAACAAGTGTCATGTCGGGTCTGAGTGGTGTACGGAATGGGTAAGAGTTCTGCACAGCTCCAGGCTGACACTCTGGCACAGTGGGTCTCAACCTTCCTCATGCCGTGACCCTTTCATACAGTTCCTCATGTGGTGGTGACCCCCCAACTTTGCTACTTTGTCACTGTCATTTTGGTACTGTTCTGAGTCAGGCGGCCCCTGTGAAAGGGTCATTCAACCCCCAAAGGGGTCGCAACCCACAGGTTGAGAAGCACTGCACTACAGGGTCCCATCAGACTTTGTAGTACTGTAACTGTCAGTGGTGGGAAAAGATGCCATGAGTCGTGTGTGGGAAGCTCCCGGGTGGATACTTTTGATTGTGGAACAAGGCATCTTTTGCAAAATAGTCCCTGGTCTACTGTATAGTCACAATTGTTTATCCCGAACTGGGTTTCTGCAAGATCCAGGTGAAAATGCTGGTATTCCCAGTCCTAATTCACCATAAAATGGAAGCCGTGAATCAGAACCGGGTTCAAGTGGAAACAAAAGACACACATAAACTGTCTGATCCAGTAGCCCAGTCTCCCGTGCCATTCATCCCTTTCACTACCATCTCTGTTTCACCCCTGTCGCCACAAGGAGGATTCCTACGAACAGTCAACAGGTGACCAATGTCCCCCAAACTTGGCTCACAGGTAAGTTAGCTCATACTTGGGAGGAAGCAGAAAATGGACTGTGGCTGCACTCGAGTATCTGAAGAGCCAGTCCTGAGGGACGTCTTCTCCTGAGCAGAGTTTTAGGCAGTGCACATGGCCATCCCCTTGGGGCGGAAAGCGAAGCTAGAAAGTCAGACCCTGCACAGGCAAATGTAGTCCGGGGTCTGACTGGTGGCGATCCTATGGGCAACAGACCCAGGGGAGTTGCCAGCGCCTTGACTGGAGGGTCAGGGGCCTGGAAGAAGAAAGCATGGGAGACAAGGGCCTCTGCATTCTGGAGTAAGAGAGGAGGATGAGCAGATGATGTCGTGGGGCTACTTTGGAAACATTCCTGTCAACATGCTAACATACTCCAGAAAACAGTCACTGTGGAAGAGGCCTCAAACCGAGCTGGTAGATAAAATGCCTCACTCAGCTCCTGTCACCCAAGCTCCCGTACCAACCTCACCAGCGTTGGCACAGTGGGCAGAGAAGTCGAGCCGTTGTCATGGGAATGGACCAAATGCGCGAGTCCTCACTTGCCAAACCATTTGCTAACTGGCCAGCATGCTCAGACCCTCCTCAGTGGAAAGCAATCCATCTTCTCTCCAGATTAATCAGTCACGTGGTGGCAAGTGAACTGGACTGGACTATCTCCTTCTCTGGACGGGACAGTGATTTCTTTTGACAAGAACAGACTCCTGTTCTGGATGTGGCTTTGCCTTTCTTACCTGCGGGACTTCAATCAGCACCACTATCTGAGAAAACGAAATGGTTACCCCACCAGACAAGATCCCACATAACATCCTATCAGAGGAAATGAGACATTTGGCCGATAGCCTTGGGTTCATTGGTCTTCTCTCATATGACAACACTCAGCTTCTGGCTGGTAGAGGGATGGGCAGTCTGCTGAAGGCAATGATAACGTGCTGCTCAGAGGGTCATCCTATGAAGATGAGGTGCCATCCTGCAGGGCACGGTGTGCCATTTAGCTTAACAATGTTTATATGGGGCTGTCTCAAACTGGTAGATATATGATGCATTAGTCCAGGTAGACTAGAGAAACAAATTCATAGAGACCCTCATATGTGTATAAGAAAGAGATTTATATACAAGAGGAATTGAACATTGAGAAAACATCCCAGCCTAGTCCAGATCAAGTCCATAAGTCAGATATTACCCCATATGTCCGACACTAATCTATAAAGTCCTCTTCAGACTCACGAAACACAAGCAATGACGCTGAATGTAGATCACAGGCCAGTGGGTAGAAAGTCTTTGGATCCAGTGTCATTGGAAACATCTCAGCGCTGGCAGGGGTCTCTGCATCAGGGTGGGTCCATGTGTCTTATCAGCTGCTACATCTCCCAGGGTGTGAGCAAGAGAGTCTCCCACCTCCAAGGAGGAAAATCCTGGATTTCCCAGAATTCTCAGGAGAAGGCCATGCCCACACAGAGGCCTCATTGGCTATGATCTGATTGACAAGCTAGACTCCACCCCTACACTCTCAATTCTCAAATTGACAAATGGTTATATATTTACCACATCTGGGTTTGGGAGACCAATGAATGAAAGCAGCCATCACTCCCATATGGAAAATGTGTGCTACCACAAAGATTTCTGAACTCAGGGGGTGAAAGGTCACCATTTTAACAGGAGAAAGTGACCCTGATCAATAGAAGGAGGTGGGCTGCTTTTACAAAGCACAAGTGGGACCGTGTATGTTTGACACCCAGGTGATCAAGGTGAGCCCCTCTTGGTCCTCTTATTCTGTTTCGGTGGTAAGTGGACAAGCCAGCAATTATGTTCTAAGAAAGACATACCTCTTAGACTCTCCGTATCTCAGGATGAGACACTAAGTCACGCTTTCTGGGGAGCCATTAAAACACACATTAGTTCCAATCAAGGGTGAGGAATGTCTAGAGTGGATTGTAAGGGAGGGGGACAATAAGCATCAGTTGTACCCTCAAACCCACTGCAGTTAATCTTACCATCCTTCGTTCTCTTTCTCTTCTCTTTCCTCCCAAGAAGAGCAGCCCATTTGGATCCAACTGTTGGATCCTGCCAGCCTAAGGAGTGGACTGCAATAGAAGCTGTGATGACCGCCATGAGCCATTCAGGAATTCAGGACTGACACCCATAGTGCCCAGGAGTATTAACTGCAGACACCCCTCACCCGCCAGCCTCCTACAGGCTTGCCTTCACCCAAGGACACACCTTCTTCCTGCAGTCACCTCCACCCAGTGACTGACTGACCCTTGCCCCAACAACCACCACCCAAAAGCCAGCCTCCTTGCCATCAAGTCAATTCTAACTCATGGCAACCCCACAGCAGTATTACAGAGCAGAGCTGCTCCTTAGAGTTTTAGGGGCTGTAATCTTACTGGAAGCAAATCACAGGACTTTCTTTTATTGTTCAAACTGCCAAGGTGTAAGTCAGTTGCCACATGTGAACTGTTTGTGCCACTCTGGGACCTACTTGGGAGCTTGGAGGCAAATCCGAGCTCCAGAAGAACGAGCAGGACACCCTGAGTCCTCCAGTGAGGTTCACTGCATCTCACCTTTGCCCAATTCTGCCTCCTTTGCTTCCGGTTACAGGTGTTTATTCTCTTTGCTAATCGCCATCGTAATCTGACTCCCATCTGTAACACGGATCGATAGCTCTGGGAGCTTCCCGCCGAATGCAGTGAGTTCCCCCAGGGCACCCCCTAAAGTAGGCATGCTGGCAAAGGCTTGTGCACAGGTGCGCCAGAGCAGCCACAGGCCAGCTTCTGGGGGCCTGACCCTTGTCAAATTTGGGGAGCCCTCTTAAGGAAAAGAATAGTATGAAAACATGGAACATGGAGAAGAATGCTTCTTTTGAATGACAAAACAGGCCGTGCATTACACATTTTCAATAAGGTGACAAACTGTGCAAATGAAGAAAAACAATTCCACTCAATAACTGGCAGAATCAATTCTATAACTCTTCCCTACTTTTTTTTTTGGGGGGGGTGGCTATCTTCTCTTTCTTCACCTTTTCATATGACAATTTTTTCCCCAGAGGGACTAAAATGACGATCACACCTGGCCTCTCAGATTGTTGACCAAAAATTTTGTGAAATGATTTTTAGATTAGAAAAATGTATTTTCACTTCCCAACTCTTTATTGGCAATGTCATAAAAACTTTTATCCGTGTTGTTAAATTTGGAGTGACTTGTCAGACTCGTTGGATACATGAGCGGTATGATTTCAGGACATTTCTAATTTTCTTGTGAAGTAAGTAACTAATTTGTATATTCTTTGACCAGATCATACTCATTAAATAGTTTGTCATCAACATCTTCATAATGGTAGGCTATTTCTGTTCATGTGAATCATTTTCATTCCTCTTTGTTAATTGGATTATCAAACCATCCAAAATGTCTGTCTTCCTCTTACGGAATCAGTGCTTCCCACATGACCCAAAGAAAGGTTTTGTTGCTGTTCTTGCCATGCTTCTCGGTGTCACAATTACTTCCTTTGGTTTTATGCAGAAATGTAAAACAGTCTTTAATTGCAGTACAGTTATCATAACAGTTCAACTCTCTTTAGCAGAAACATGTAACAATCTGCTTCCAGAAAGATTTCGTCTTGGAAACCCCATGAGGCCGCTGGCTCTGTCCCACAGGGCCACCGCGAGCTGGAAGGGATTCGTGGCTGTGTTTTGTTAATTTTTCATTGTTTTGGGGTGTTTTGGAGGTGGTGTTGGTTTGAAGTTGTAATTGGATATGCTATTTAAGTACATTTCAAGATCTACATGAAACCTAGTCTGTCTGTGATAGGCTAGCCAGACACCACAAGGAAGAGCAGTTAATACAACTCCTAATACAGTGTGCACACCAACCACGAAAGCCAGTGTTGAGAAACTGTAGCACCTTGCCCACCTCTCCAGTCTGAAGTGGATGAAACATGGAATCAAGGGCCACTGACAATGACTGATCATTGGCATTCAAAAGTTGGAAGCAAAGAGGACCGGCAATCAGAACACATGTCTTTGGTGATCGAAACAAGGCTGGAGACAGCATGTTAGAATTTTGCAAGACCAACATTTCCTTCATTGCAAATACATTTCATTTTGTCCAAGAACCTAAACGACGGTTACACACATGGATTTCACTAGCTGGAATCCACAGGATTCAAATCCATGGCATCTGTGAGCAGAGACGATGGAGAAGCTCACTGCCATCAGTCAGACCAAGGCCAGGGGCCAACTGTGGACCACTGTCAGGGACACCAAGCAAAACAGTATCCTTCACGGATTCCTGAGACGCAAGGACCTCCATGGTGACTCCCATCCTGGTCATGCATCCGAGAGCATCCAAACCTCCGATCGGCTTCATGATTCAGGAATTCGTCCACAAACTAGCGTCGGGCTCTATCCATCCAGCAATTGCTTCTTCTCTACAGCACATGTGTCTCTGGTGATGAGCGCCTGAGACATTCATCCCTCTCACAGGGGGACGGAGAGGTGTCCGTCAGAGCCACTGCCAGCAATCATTTTACCATAAACAAACGTGAGTGAAAACCACCTCATTCTAAAATCTCCTTAACTCGCTTCCCCGTAGCCAGATGCCAAAAAGGCCCATGACTACGACACGTCTGTCCAAGCACACGCATTGCTAGGGCCTCTCCCGGGGCCTTGGACAAGATCTGTGCAATGAAGGGCCTTGGTGTTTAAACCTCCTTCGCTTCTAGATAAATCCACTCCTAGCTCCTCAGAACCAGGAGCGTGGGCATCTACACGATACTAGACTTGGGGGTGGGTGATAGTTTGGTCCAAGGATGGACCTGCTCACGAGTTCTTGAGTTTTAATACACTCTCAAGAACCCTTTTTCCATGCCTATGTGTAACTGTTTCCACCACTGTGACAATTTCCAAGGGCTTTTTGTTTGTTTGTTTTACCCAAGTCGGTTCCATCAAATATTCTTGTAATTAGGAGCAGTTGGTGAAGGGCAGGCACTGGGAGAGGGGCCGACTCTTCATCCTCATCCAAAACAAGAGTAATAGAGAACAAGGGTTTGGCCCCGTAGCTGCTGACCTAAGTGGGAATTAGAAATATCTGGATATCTTTGACACAGTTTAAAATTCAAGAGTTTTAGAGCAAGGCATGAATGCTTGCTGCTTCGGTTGTCCCCATCGGCAAATGGATGATACTCGTCAGCTACTTGGGGATGAATGGCACTATTGAACTGCAAAATATTAGTGTTATTGCTTTTCC
>NW_022107431.1:42477652-42480860 GCF_000313985.2 Echinops telfairi | reverse complement strand
GCTGAACAACGTGTGGGGGAAACAGAAGACAGGTAAGATAGGGTTCATACCCTCAAAGAGTTTATCTCTCATGAGAGAACCAGGATTAATAGTGCCTGAAACAATAGCAAATTGTTGACAACACTACCAATCAAGTGCAGACAGTGCTTGTAGATCCCCAGGGGTCAGCCAAAAGAAAGCTCCCTGAGGGCAGCATATGACCCTTTCTTCTCCCAGAACACTTAGTATGGTGCTTGGCACACATTACTCACTGCTGTGAAGCCAAGTCCAACTCACGAGACCCTGTAGGGCAGAGCAGCAGTGCTCCCTGGGATTTCTGGGGCTGTAACTCTTTATTGAAGAAGCCCGGGGGGCCGAGTGGTGACACGTTGGGTAACTGCAAGGTCAGGAGTTCAAAACCACCAGCAGCAACGAGGGAGAAGGTTGGGGCTTTTTACTCCCATAAAGAGTGCTCACAGGGGCAGTTCTGTCCTCTCCTGCGGGGTCACTGAGGCAGCCTTGACTGATGGGTGGTGACTGTGCTCTTTGGAACTCTCTATTGGAGCAGAAAGGCTCATCCATCTGGTGGAGCAGCTTGGGGTTTTGAACTGCCGACCTTATGATCAGCATCTTAGTGTTGAATCTACAGTGCCACCAAGGCTCCTCCGCATATAAAACTCATTGGCACTGGGTCCATTCCAACTCCCAGTGACCCCATAGGACTGAGTAGAGCTGCCTCCCGGTTTCTGAGACTTGACGCCTGTCTGGTAGCAGAAAACCTCATCTTTCTTCCCAGCGTGCACCTGGTCGGTTCACCCTGTTGGCCTTGTGGTTAGCAGCTAATGCATAACCCACAGCGCTCCCGGGGTGCCCTTCCTCGGCGTCTGTTAAGCACGAAATAACTACCGTCTTCATGAGCACATTCTGCAGGAAGAAGTTTAGGATGATGGGCTGATTGGGAAAATCGATGGGAAATTAGATAGGTTTCTGTCTTCTGAGTGGGAGAAAAACCGTGACATTGGTAGGGACAGTGACTGCTGAGTGTGGAAGGTAGCTTGGCAGTTTTAGGTGACAGTGAAGTGTCCCAGGAGTCCCTAGGTGGTGCAAACCGTTAAGGGGCTCTGTGGCTAACAGAAAGGTTGGCAGCTCCAGTCTCCAGAGGCACCTCAGAAGAAAGGCTTGGCGATCCAGTCCTGAAAAGCCAACCTTCGCAAACGCGATTGAGCTCTGCTCCCCTGGGACACATGTGGGGGCTCCAAGAGTCAGACTCTGTGGCGAGGGATCAGTTAGCATTTTAAAATATTGCAACAAAAGGCAATAACTACTTATTTGACCTTTTTAAAAATCTGTAATAGGCAAATGAGTTGTGTGGTGCCCCGACGGCCAATATATCTCAAGGACTGCTTGACTCTTTTTGTAGGGTAAGGGCGTAAGGTGGTGGGTTGCTAACTGCAAGGTCAGCAGTTCGAAATCACCAGCTGCTCCAAGAGAGAATGAGGAGGCTTCCTACTCCCATAAGGAGTGAGTCTTGGAAGCCCACAGGGGCAGTTCTCCTCTGTCCTTTAGGGCCGCTGTGAGTCCGCTTCCAAGAGATGGCTGTTGTGACGAGGGTGGCTTATGAGACTCAAGGGACAAAATGAAAAAATGACACCATGAGAAGATGTCAGTAAAGGAGCCTCTTAGAGAAAGCACGGAGCAGAGAGGAAATGGAAGGACAGTGTGCTGACCAAATGACCAGAGCTGGGGACACCCAGCTACCAAAGGCTGAAGAGGAGAGGGAGGAAGAATCCAGACTAGGCAGACAGGGCAGCTCCCTTCTGGGCGCCTTGCTCTGTTTCGGGAGGTAAGCGATGAGCACACGGGGCATATGGGGGACGTGGAGAAGAGAGTCCCCGAATCTTTGAGGTGAAGTGCACACGTGACTGACGGATAGCACCCCACTGGGCAGAGGCAAGGTTGTGAAGCAGCGGACAGACAGCAGGAATCAGAAGGGGGCAGCTTTTCTCCAGCAGGGACTCTGCTTCTAGTTCCCCCTCTACTTCCACAACGCTGCTGACCCTCACTGAGGGTCTCCCCCACCGGCCCGGTACCCAGCTCCTCCAGGATGCAGCCACCCTCTTGCCCACGTCGTGACAGTGCACTTGATGAAATTCGGTTCCTATCTCGTCTTCACTCAATGAATCCAGTGCATTCGCCAGGTCTGCAGCCGCTTCTTTCCTCTCTGGGCGATGAACCTCTATGCATCCTTATACATTATTACTTTACTGCCGCTGCCTTAGGAAAACCGCCTTAGGAAAACGCACTGGCGATCCCCCATGGGAGCCCTCCCCCTCCCCTGAATTCTTTCTTCTGAATCAACCTATGCATAGTCTCCCTTTGATTCTCGCCCCTGTGCTTCAATCACGATTGTTATGCAAGCACTATATCCCCTTACCTTTTCTTATCCCTCTGGGGCTGGAATGCGAACAGGCTTCCCACACCCCCAAGATAAGCCCAATGTGGTGGTTTGCTGTATCAAAGACCAGGGAAGGCGGCTGATCCTATCCTCTTCCTTGTATTACTAAGTCTTCACCTTCTGGACTCGGCCCTCTCTTTGTCCTAAATCTCTTCCCAAGCGGGGCCACACGCTCAGTCACTGCATCTGGGAAAATGAGCTGCAATGATCCAAGAAGGACCACAGCCTCCCTGGCTCCGTGTGGTCAGAGAATGCCCACCCCTGACTTCTGTTCTGACTCATGTTCTCCACCACTCCCCGCCTGGCAAGGGCACGTGGGAATATGGGCACCTTGTTTGGCATGGTGCAAATCTACGGCTATGGTTTGCCAGCTCTCAGGCTGGCTCTCTGTCTCTCACTGCCTTTTGCCAATGGAACAGATCTTGCATCTTTGTGATTTTTTTTAAGGCACAAGATGGGATTCACAGAGGGCCTTACCAGTGTTTGTATGGAGGGTTGTAACGTTGGATCCGTGGGAGCTGCCCATTGCCTTATTCTTCCGTGCATCCTTAGACAGGCTGTATTGGACACCCAATAGGTGCTCGACTAGTCTTTCCGTGTATTGAATGGAAGGTGGCAGTGCCTTTAAAACTGTACAGTGAACCCTCGCCACTTCATGCTTCGACTTCCGCGGCTTCACTCTATCGCAGTTTTTGCGTAACAGCACCCACTGCCTACACCCGCTCCTTCAGAGGAAAAAGACGGCGACCCACCTGTAGAGTACATCCCTTAAGT
>NW_022107431.1:42475350-42477138 GCF_000313985.2 Echinops telfairi | reverse complement strand
GCTCTCAGAGCTTGGAGGCCAGCCTGTCTGGCCCCATTCTTGAGTGGGAATGAATGTCTTCATCCTGTGAGCTCACTTGGCCTGAACACCACCCCTGAGGGGAAGAATCTGGCTTCTAAGGAAAGGAGAGGCAAAAGACAGAGGGTGAGGCTGAGGCGAGGGCGAGACCCCTCTGGAACTGGGCATGGAAGCATCAGTGCAGATTGCAATCTGTCTCCCTTTCTGAGCTCCCCTCTCCTGCTGCTTGCCCTTCTCTCCTGCACACACCCCTAACAGTCAGCCAAGCTGACTGCTGTTCTAGGAAGCCTCTGGTGTGAGCCCTAAAGACAAGCCAGAGGGTTTTGAAAAACAAGCCCCAGACATGGGATGTTAGACGAACTTGGCTGGAGGGAAACAAAACCAAGGTTTCGGAGAGAGGGATACTCAAATGAAGTTTAATTCTCACCTGTCCCTTCTGAGCTCTTCTACAAGAGCAAGCGATGAGGGAGTGTCTATTCCTCCTTTGTTGGGCATTTTGATAGCTTCTCTCTCGTGTTCTTTCTGTCTGTTCTTAACCGACTGCAAGGTGAGAAACGCGCGCTAGAGGTCGCTGTTCGTTACAACCAAACCTCACCTCCTGGGTTCCTAGGGATGCCCACGTCTCCATGCGGAAAGCCAAGCCGGCTACCTGCAGGCCTGGGGGAAGGAAAATCTGCTGGGTCAGGCCCAGGCCAGGTACCACGGAGCGGTGAGCCCCGCAAGCACGCTGCCTTTCGTCACACACACAGAAATCTAGAAGTGGGGGGAGCGCAGCATTGAAAGTGCTTCAAATTAATTCGAAAAAGAAATTTGTAAAGTACTACATAACTGTTATCTTTAAACAGAACCCCCTTAGTGACACCTTCGCCTCCCAGCCACCGAAGTGCGTTGCTTCTTTCCAATGGACTCATGGAGCAATTTGAGTAATGAAGGCTTTTTTTTTAAAGGACATGAATGAAAACCAAGGTTTCAGTACAGGCAGTACCCGGGTTACGAACAAGATCCTTTCCTAAGTGTGTCGTATGTCCAATCGAAACAGGTGCCTACAGTGCCTAGCCTGACCTTAATCATTGAAACCTGTACATGCAGCCAGGGAAGGTGGTTGGGATGAAGAATCGGAGGCGAGCAGGGGTTAGTTCAGGTACTGCAGAGGGAGGGCAAGTTTAAAGGGCCAGGGCTCATTGGCTGTGCGCCCTACGTTCCTCCCTGTACAGACAAGTCCTGCAGTTAGCCACGACCACGGACTCACTGGGCTTGCTTCCTTGCCAGCTGCTTCTTCGCTCAGAATACAAACGAGCTAAGAAATACAATGGCTAGACAACAGAGCTGATAACAGTGTAAGCAAGTATAGCCGCCCTGATGAGGGGCTTCTCAAAGCTGCGACTCAGAAAGCAAGCAGACTTCTCATCTAAGGCTCCTATTAATGAACCAGAGCTCTGCCTGGCTGACTCCTATTATTATTCTCTTAATTACGTTCATCGGTCCCTTCTCTGTGCCCTAACTTTGAAAACTGCCACTCATGCAACACAGACCAATCCCAAAGGCGACATAGAAGCCGGAGTTGACATGAAAGTCAGGGCTGTTACCGTTTCAAGGCAAGTCACGCCGTTTTCTGCAGTCCCACTTCTGCCCTCTGCTCCAGATAAGCCTAAATGCTGGGTGATGAAGCAGGGTCATCCCCAAGCAGGAGCCAGTGCAAAATGGTGTCTGCGTCAACGGTAAGATCCTAGCACCTTCTCTACAGTGTAGGGAGATTCCTACAAAGGTGAA
>NW_022107431.1:42471834-42473584 GCF_000313985.2 Echinops telfairi | reverse complement strand
GACAAGCCATGGAGTTTTCAGTACTTCACACGCATGTGGAAGTTGGACAAGGAATGAAGAAGACAGAAGAAGAATGGAAGCCTTTGAAGTAGGGTGTTACTGCAGACGCGTGAAAGTACCGTGGACTGTCGAAAGAACAAACAAGCCCATCTTGGAAGAAGTACAGCCAGAATGCTGCTGAGAACTGAGGATGGGAAAAGTCCTTTGAACCTTTTATCAGAAGAGACCAATCCCTGGCAAAAGGCATCATGCTTGGTAAAGTAGGAAGTCAGCCAAAAGGAGGAAGACCCCTGGGGAGGTGGATGGGCACAGTGGCTGCAACAATGGGCTCAAACATAGCAACTGGGAGGCTGGTGCCAGACCAGGCTGTGTCGTGTTCTGTTGCACACAGTAGGGTCAATGTGAGTCACAACTGACTGCACAGCCTCCGGTGACAGCAATGAGGACCGTTCATCAGTTCAGGGCTCGGGCACTCAGCTTCCCTGTGCAGGAATCCTGGTTTCATTAGCAGCCAGTGCACCTCAGGGTCAGCCACCCCCTGCCTGTTGGTGGAGGCTGTGTGCTGCTCTGGTGTAACACATGTTCCGGGAGAGCTTACAGACTAAGAAGGGCCTGCAGATCTGCATCTATGAACTTGATGAAGACCCCCCTGGCTCACAAGGGCTGGTCCCCAACTGACCATGGGGGTGGGACAGGCCTAGGCAGCATTTCCTCATGTTGGGCTTGGGGTGACCATGAGTCAGAGGCCAACTTGTGAGCAGCTAACAACAACAGGGAGATGTTTTTAAAGAATGTCCTCACGGGATATGACTTGGGCATCTTTAATACAACCTGTCGTTGCCCTTGTCTCGATTGGTCTGCAAAGGTTGTTAGTTCTGAGGACTGACTGTTAGTTGTGATGAGCTGCCTGAAGTTTTCGCGCCAAAATTCTCTTTGGGAACAAATAAGCCCCGGGCTCTCTTTGCAGTCAGCAGAGTGCAGTCAGAAGGCTACCTTCTGGGACTTCCATGGAAGACTTGAACACATGTGCAGTATCACTCACCGGGAAGCTGTGCTTCCCGAGCCCGCGTCCCTGTATACCACTCTGATTTTGAACATTGAACCAGGAGCCTGCTTTGGTACCTGGCCGCAGGGGCAATGCTCACTGCCCACCCGTTTGAGTGCTGCAGAAAGCGCTGGATCAGTGGCCAGAAAACGAATGACAGCTACAGCCTCCACTGAAGGCTTCCATGAGACCTCAGCTAGAGAAGACGCCAAGGCTCTGGCTGGAAAATCAAGAGGGCCTCTTCTCCTCATGCCGGAAGCTGAATCTCATTTCCAATGTCCTCCACTGCCCTTTCACCCACAGCAGACGGGCTTCCCATCAGCGTCATGCAAAACCAGAGGCCTTGCGTCATGGTGTTCCCTTGGGACAACACGACTTCCACCATCCAGCAGCCCTGAGGGAGGCACTGAGCCTTCCCATCTTACCCAGGCTCCGCATGGCCCCTCTCTGGGAGGTCTGCTTTGTGATGACTCACTGCAAGATTCCTGTGTGGTTTCCTTTAGAGATAGATGTGCCTGCTGCTGTGGCCCGTCGTGTCATGTTGGGGTGCATCCGGCCCAGGGACACTCATCACCACAGTCATCGGGCCGGCAGCTAGCCTTGTCGGCCAGGGCCACTCCAGGCAGAAGGCGGGTCACAGTTGGCTATTTCTTCTTCCTTATACTTTCGCTCTGGTGTTGAGAGTCGGCTTAGCTAATTATGTGA
>NW_022107431.1:42469866-42471552 GCF_000313985.2 Echinops telfairi | reverse complement strand
GGTCATGTTGTTGAATTTGTTTTATCTCATAGAATGCAGCTACTCGGTGGTACGAGGTGCTCGGGCACTCAGCTTCCCTGCAGGAATCCCGGGTTTCATTAGCAGCCAGTGCACCTCAGGGGCAGCCACCCCCTGCCTGTTAGTGGAGGCTGTGTGCTGCTCTGGTGCGACGCATGTTCCGGGAGGGCTTACAGACTAAGAAGGACCTGCAGATCTGCATCTATGCACAGCTGAGGAAGACCCCCTGGCTCACAGGTCTGGTCCCCAAGTGACTGTGAAGAGGAAGGGCCTTCACCATCCCCAAGTCTAAGCCTCTCCTTCTTGGCTCTAGCAGGGGACTCAGAGAAGCTCAGGGTCTGCCTAAAGGCCTCCCAGCCACTGATGGGAAGGTTGGAAATTCTAGTCTCCCTCCGGCTATCACCCAGGAAGACCTGGCCATGGCTTCTGAAAAGGCAGCCATTGAGACTCCTCAGAGGCCAAGCCCTCCTTTCTGTGCACGTGATTCTGTCAACACAGTTCTTGGCTGATTCAGGGGACAAAAGGTTTTCCTCACTCACTAATCATTATGGGCTCTCATAACCCCAGGGTCTGAATAGATCTCCTGTGATATCCTATTCAACAACCAAAAGCAAAGCTTCGGGAGGTCCTGGCACACACTGTAACATGCTGAACCTTCAAAGCATGACACAGAGTGGATGGAATCCGTCACCTTGGGACAGATAGGGTGCAATCCCACTTGTATCTAGACCAGGCAAGTGTCTAGAAAATGAAGTTGATTTGTGGGGACCGGAGGTAGACAGGTGGGGGGAGGAGAGAAAGACTCGGTGCTCAGAGGCAAGGACGTATTGACTATGCAGGAGGACTAATGGTGACGGAGGGTCGACCAGCAGGAGAAACGTAATGAACATCACTGAACCCAGCACTGATGGCGCTGTGAGGTAGGGATGGGGCTGCCGGCCTCAAGGTTGGAGGTTGAAATCCAGCAGCCACTCCTCAGGAGCAAGATGGGGCTCTCGGCTTCCATAAAGATTCCCAATGTCAGAAACTCTAGAAAAGGGTCACTTGGGGAGTCAAAATTGACTGGATAAGAGTGGGCTTCGATTTTTGGTTTGTATGTTTTATGTATGTATGTATGTCGAAGTGGCAGAAGATCTCTTACATATCTATTAACACAAGAAGAGTGAAAATAAAGTTTTCAGCACATGAAAAAAAAAAGGAAAGACAAGCGACAGGATCCATCCATCATCGAGGCTTCCCCTCGACAGATGGGTGAGGGGACTCTCAGCAGAACGAGTGGCCCCTGAAGCCCTCTGCCGTCATTTGGAGGAGGACGTCAGAGCACCTGGGTTTGCCCTACGATAAAAACACAAAACCAAACTCACTGACATCGAGGCGATGTCAACTCATAGTGACCCTACGGGACAGGGGAGAGCTGTCCCTGTGGGTTTCTGAGACGGTAACTCTAGAGGAGTAGAAAGCCCTTCTTTGCCCCACTGAGCGGCTGGTGGTTTCAAACGGCTGACCTTGAGGATCGCAGCTCAATGCGTAAGCACGGCACCACCCACACAGAGCAGACAGCAATGGTGTAGACATGTGGTTTATAAACTCCCCACTGGTGTCCCCAGAAGTGCTGCAGGAGAGAGAACAAGAGGACGAGCAAAGCCAGCCGTGGGCCCTTGGGGCCTC
>NW_022107431.1:42467454-42469117 GCF_000313985.2 Echinops telfairi | reverse complement strand
GCTATGGAGATATTAGTGAGCATTCACAAAGATGTTCCTACCAGGATGTTCACAGCAGAAAATTTCCTAACACCAGAGACTGGGGACCAATAGAATGGGTCTATCAATTGGAAACCAATTATAGATATTGTGGGTTATAGCTTTCTACACTTTTGAGCCCTGTGACCGTGTTTATCAGTTTGTCTTAGCAAAGGAGATTGTACCTTATCTTTTTGTTTGCCTCTTCATTCTTCTCCGTAGCAACGTTTCATGAATGTTCATTTTATAATGCAATGTCATATACATGCAGTACATCATTAATATGTGCTATGGTGAGGCTGATAATGGGTCACTCAGAGGACATAAAACTCCCAGGGTGCTTTTCGGGCCAGCTGTCAGCCAGGATTACGCGCTGTAGAAGGATTTTCTCTGGTCAGACTCTTTTCTGGTGACATCTGCTGCACTTGATGCAGTGCTTGGTCCTCCTTGGGATATTGTCAAGTGAAATGGCCCTCCAGCCCTTGTTGTTATTCCCTCTATTTCACAACAGTACAGAACGAGGGGAAAGGAGTCTTTATCGTCCTAACCAGGTCTTTAAACATTGAGCTAAATGCAAAGCTGAGCATCACCCAGGGCCTCTATGGACATAAACCTGCCTTGTTGGCCTTCATAGTAGGTGTCTCAGTAGGTTTGCAAGTGAAGCACTTCTCTGTCCTTGAGCATGTACTCTGCTCCACTTTCAGAAAAAGACATCGCTGTCCATATGCATAAGAAGTCCTGGGGGCATCGTGGGTGAGGCATGAGGCCACTCACCTAAGGTCGGTGGTTCAAACCCACAAACCCTTGAGCGGCTCCTCAGGAGAAGGTTAAGGCAGCCTGTCTCTATGAAGGTGGACATTCTCAGAGATCCTGCACGGGGGTCCTCTGAGTTGGAATCGACTGGATGGCAGTGGGCTTGGTTTAGGGTTTCATCCTCATGTGTACAACTCTATGGCACCTAGATGGAGCAAACCTAAAGGTGAGCGGTTCAAATCCACCCAGGGGTTCCAGGAAAGGAAGGCCTGTCAATCTGCTTCCATGAAGAAAACACGATGGCACAGTGGTACGCTGTCACCATGGAGCTGCCACAAGTCCCAATGGGGCTGGGAGGGTCCTCCGTTTTGTTCTTCAGCTTTCTTTTCCTTACTGTCCCCAAAATGCAATCCTTATGCCCCCACCCTTGAGGCACGGGCTGTGGACTACCCAAAGATTTCCATAATCCAGATAAAAAACCTCTGGAAAGCTGAGCTAACACTAGTCCAAAGAGCACAGCCGATGGCCTAGAAATGGCTTTGTAAAAGGAGTTTTGTGCCTCCTTTTTACCTGTGGACACCCCCCATGCCCCACCTCCAAACACACATGCATGTGCACGCACTCACACACTCCCAGTGAATGTCACACTGGATTTCTGGCTTGGGGCCCGCTACGCAACCCAGCCACTGCTTTCTTCTGAAGTGTGCCAAGTTCTACACAACCTCTCCAGTGCTCAACGTGACCCCTTGAACTCCCCTCATCTATATAAACACAAAGTTTCCCTTCCTCACAGAAATGCCAGGGAAAAAGTAAGTTGATTAAAGGGTTGGTGGCTGGCTAAATTTTCAGGACGGTATGCAATTTAAAGGTGAATTTGTATTACCGATCGCCA
>NW_022107431.1:42464924-42466033 GCF_000313985.2 Echinops telfairi | reverse complement strand
TCAGCCTGTCTTAGGCCACGTTCTCTAGAGAAACAAAACCAGTGAAGCTTGTATGTGTACAGAGAGTGAGAGATTTAACTCAAGGAAGTGGATCACACAGTTGTATGGGGCTTAGAAGTTCCAAGTCTGGCGATCAGATGTCAGGCTGGAGGCTTCTCCTGACTCATTCACAATTAGCAGGTTAGACAATTGTCTTCTGGCTGCACAAGGGAATTAATTCAAGGTCAGCCAAAAAAATGTGGCAAGCTTCAGACAACTCCCAGGATTGGCACCAATATGGTAGGCTGCTGGCTCGAATCCAAAGAACCAGAGGTAAGATGATACCCCAGTTGCAGGATACAGACCCCTCAAAAAGCAAGAAAACCTTGCCTGAAAGTCCCTCTATATTAGAATCAGGCCATGCTACAACAGCAAAACTCCCTTTCAATTGATTTGCAATTCAGATCAGGTGTCGCTGCGGAGGTGACCACATTATCTTAGTGCTCATAGTAAGAATGACTATGTCTTACCTGCCAAACCACTGAGCATCCTGCCTGGCTAGGTTGGCACATACCCTTAACTAGTCCAGAGTCCCACCATGAACTCATGACTGCTGCTTCTTCAAGGGCCTGGATGAGGCCATTCTACTCTTTCCTGGAGGGAAACTGGGTGTCCAAATCAACTTGACAACCACACGTTTGGTTTGGTTTTTTAATCTAATCCTGGAGAAACCCAGTGATGCAATGGCTAACAGGTTTGGCTGCAACCCAAAAGGAATGTGGTTTGAGCCACACTCTAGAGAGAAAGATGCAGCAGTCTGCTTCCATAAAGAAGCCTTGGAACCCCAATGGGGAAATTCGATGGTGTCTTACATGGTCCCTATGAGTAGCAATTGACTCAACGGCAGTGGGGTTTTTGTCTGTCCACTGGAATCCCATGCAGCCAGCCCCACCATTACTATGCCGAATCTGCAGATCGTTCATCTTCTTCATAGTGGATTCTTCCCCCTCCAGTTCACAGTATGAGAGGTAAAACTTTCCCATCTTCCTCCCCAGCTCAGCTAACTCTCATGCACACTGGATTCCTGCCAGCTGGCTGGACAGGCCCTGACGTGCCTGGATTCACACACA
>NW_022107431.1:42452341-42464042 GCF_000313985.2 Echinops telfairi | reverse complement strand
TGGACTAGACACAGGAATGACATCTGAACTTCTGGGTCAGACTTTTAAGAAGTGGGTGCACTTGTTTTGTATTCTTTTTTCTTTTGCCAATCTGATACAGATCATGGAGAGGCTCTGGGGATATCAGGCAAGGTGGGAGAAGCCTGGGTCTCAGGGTCACCAAGTGGAGAAAAATAACCTACCATCCGGGAAATGAGGAATAAATAAGCACCCATAATCTTAATCAGGTTGGAGGCTTGAGTCTACCCAGGGGTGCCTCAGAAGAAAGGCCTGGTGAACCACTTCCAACAGGTCAGCCATTGAGGGCCCCATGGATCACAGCTCTACTCCGTGCCATGCAGCCACCATGAGTCAGAACAGACTTCACAGCAACTGGTATTATGTTCACCACGAAAAAAGGTTTGGTCGAATTGTTACGGAAGCTAATAAAGGGAGTCAGATGATAATAATCCTCCCATAGGCAGTCTGAAGAAATTATCTCCATCATTGTTTTCCACTGAAAAGCCAAACCCCAGTGAAAATCACCAAGCTTCGCCTTTGGGTGACCTTGATGGAAAGCCAGAACAAATTCATTTTGCTCTTAGCACATTAATAAAGAGGGAAGCATGTAGAGGCTGTGTCATTTGCTGAGCATCCTTTGAAAACCAGTCTGCTTCTTAGGCAAGGTTCTGGCAGCTATGAATAGGCCAATCGTTTTCATTGTCTCCCTGCTCAGAGCAACAAGCTGAGGTTTTCTGATCTATGTGCGTCCCGTGGAAAGAGAGAAATGAGCAAAGTCAGCTTTATGCCACACTCTCCTAAGGACTTAGGTCATTTTTGGGGGGGCGGGTTTGTTGCAGGATCATGAGAAAAACCTCTTCCAGAGCTCTTCTAAACATTAACCTCGCGGCCTGGAAAATCCCATAGCAACAGATGAGCCCTCACTTTCAGGAAATGTCCTGCAACGTTTCTCCCTAAGTCCAGATGCTCAGGTCAGTTGAGTTCAAGAAGAAAAACCAGAAATGATCCCACTGGGAAAGGGGTGATCCTTCTTTCCCATAAGTTCCTATAATATTATAGGAAGAATGTCACATTGATCCAGGCACAAACCTACTGTAGCTTGCCTGGAATAACAGCCTTAAGAGACCTTAGATAAGTTGGCTTGCGTTGGGCCTCGGCCCTAGTACATTGCTTCTCCCTGTGCATCAATATCAGAACCGAAGGCATCCTGACTTGATCTTTGCAGCCATGTGGGGACATCTGACCACCCTCTCCCCATTTTCTGTACAATAGCATCGATCGCTTGTACACCAATGTCCATTGCAGCATTGCCACAAGAGCCCCAAACAGTAAACAACCCATGTGTCCATCAACAGATAAATGGGTAAACAAAATATCACATGTACATATAATATTCAGTCAAAAGACAGGAATGGTATTCTAATACATGCTACCACTTGAATGAACCTTTAAAATATTATGCTAAGTGGAATAACTGTCACAAAAGGGAAAATATTGTATGAAATATTGAGAACAAGCAAGTTCATAGACAGAGAGTTGATCAGAGATCACCAGAAGCTGTGGGATTGCTTAGTGCAGTGGTTCTCCACTTTCCTCATGCCGTGATCCTTTTATACAGACCCCCAACATAACATTACTGTCGTTGCTGCTTCATAACTGTTATTTTGCTACTGTTATGAATCGGACAACCCCTGTGAAAGTGTCGTTTGACCTGCAAAGGGGTCACGACCCACAGGTTGAGAACCGCTAGCTTAATGTGTTTATGGTGATGAAGTTTGGGGAATCTATGGTGGTGATGGATGCACATATTTGGATGTGATTTGTGTCATTGAATTGTACACATAAGATAACAACTGTTGTGTTCTATTGATATCAACGTGTGCGTGTGTATATTTCGGGAGGATGGCACCAGGATGAGCCAGTGTTGCCCACGGGGCCGCTGGAAGTCATAACCGATTCAATGGCACCGAACAAGAACATGCATGGTTTTTACCACAGAAAATGTGGGAAGGAACAAAAGTGGTGACACAAACCTTAACAAACAAAAATAACAACATTGAGACTTATAAAATCGGTTAGTTTCCTGGGGGAGAACGAGTCCATCGGTGTTCAAGGGTAGCACACTAAGTGGGAGGGAAGCAGAGTCCCACACAGGAACACTACACCGATGCCAACAAGCCTTGATGCTGTGCCATTTCATTTGACCACATGATAAGAATAGTTGGTTTGTAAAAAATATATTGAAATACATCTATAGATAAAATATATATATATATATATTTCTAGGTTTATGTATTTTTTCCTTCTCAATAAAACTTTTACAATGGGGGGGGGTGGACCTTGGCATTTGATTCCTCCATGTTGAGTATAAAGGGTCCCAAAGGTAAACTCAGATGATGGAAAGTTGTCCAGCCTGTATTTATTCATTCAATAGAGAGCCCGGTGCTCTCTGACAAACTGGTTCTGCGACATTCTCACCTGAGGCAGTCACAGGGACACCTTCAGCACACTTCCCTGGCTGAGTCCTGGCTCTGCGGAGGCTTTGATGGCTTCTTTGTGGGCACAGCCTGCTGAAAGGATGGGAGGGAGGGCAGGCATGGGTGTCCTGGATGGGAGGATCTTAGACCTTAGACAGACTCAGCACTGGGCACTATATTTAGATAGTACTTCCTCAACCTCTTGGCATGATAAATGCCAAGTAAAATAGGTCCTAAAAGAAGAGGCCTGATTTAACCATCAAATACAGTGGAGAGTAACAATTACACGTTCTTCCCCGGATGGCCCCTTTCTTTAGTTAGCTACCCTCTGCCTTCGAGGTGGTGGTGGAGGAGCACAGAAAATGTCTTTGGACTTTATCATTTCTCCTAATAGATAACTTTTAAATAAATGCACATAGTTTTGCTTTTGGTTCAGAGGTTTTTTTTTCCTCTCTCTCTTAGTTTCCACATAAAGCTCGAGACCACCCTCAGCATTTCTGAAATCAAAGGGAGGGAGGGGTCACCTCTACCAGGCTGTGTAGTCTCCACCCCAGCCCCCCCCCACCACCACTCCTGGGTTGAGGTGAAAGGGAGACCAGGTGCTCCTGCTGTTCACCTGCCTGTGCTTCAAGGCTGGCAGCCGCCTAATTGTGAACCATTGGCTGTCCCTGGGGGTTGTTTGGACTTGAAGATTAGAGACCCAGCAAAGCTAGTCAAAGAAAGGAGATGGATGGTAGAAGTACATGGGAAAAGAGATGGGTTTCAAGGACATCCAAGAATAGAAGACACCCTAGAACTAGGTCTTAGAGGTGCTGCAGGGTGGTTGGAGCATCAAGGCCACCCCATGGACCCAGAAGTAGGAGTCAGTGGAGCTTCATGTCCTCGTTCTACGATGTGTCCGATGATGGTGTCCATTTGTTTAAAATGTCCCGGTAGTTCTCCATCTTACGCTGAGCAAAAGACAAAACCCTTCCCGTGACCCACCAGCCCTCAGTCACCTGTGACCATGACCTTCTGATTTCCCCCACTGGAGCTGTCTCTTCCTCACTCTGCTCAATCAACGCCTGCCTTGCTGCCCTCCTGCTGCCGTGCCTGTCACGGTCCTGCCTATCCCCTTCTTCCCCAGCGGTCACTTCATTTGAGTCTTTATTCAAATGCCATCTTCTCAGATGGCACTTCTTCCAGCTCACTCGGTCTAAAACTGGGAACCTACTCCACCCCAGCGCTTACTACTCAATGGACAAGCATTGCTTTATAAACATGTGTATTATCGAATTCTTTCAGCATCCTAAAAATGAGTACAATGAATTCCCACCTTCCAAATCACTGATCAGGTGTCTAAGTTTGGGTGACTAGTATTTCATCTATACCTGCTTGAATTTCCTTCACTGTTCTAAAATTGGCCCAGCATTTATCACCATCTAACATGTGTTTCATATTTTCATTTTATGTCTCCCCACTAAAAGGTAAGGCTAAAGGGGGCAAGGATTTTTGCCTCCTTTGTTCACCGCTGTATCTTCAGTACCTAAAATAAAGTCCAGTTCATAAGAGTGCTCATTAATTATGACTGGATGCATGCATGGCGAGCTACACCACAATGTCTCCTCTTTTCTTCCCTACAACCTCCCCCCACACCTGACCTGCACCGCCATGACTCTGCCCAATGACCGTCAATCACAACACCCCCTTATCCCACTCCCAGACTCAATAGCTCCTGGGTCTGATCCCCATTAGGCAAACCCAGTTCTCTGTGGGCCATGTCACAGTATTCCCCCAAGTGGATGAATTCACTTCCCTGAGGGGCTCTGTCCCACACTGGTCTTGGGGTACAAAAGTGAGTGATTGTTTAGAAAGGTGCAGGAGTGATGGACATCTTCTTTAACTAAGCAAACAATTTGTTAGCAAATGTGGTGTGTGTGTCTGTGTGTGTGTGTGTCTGTGTGTGTGTGTGTGTGTGTGTGTTTTAAGTAGGTGGCTAACTCTCTGGGTGGCTTTGCACCCTTCCAGCCATCCTTGACATTATTGTGTATCCACAGAAATGGTTTTTGGTTTTGGTTTTTGCTCCAATCCTCCTATGAGGGAGGGAAGCATGCACAGGGAACAGCTTACCTTCCTTCAGTTTCTGGCTTCCATTGTCTTCAAGGCTGTCAATGAGCAAAAACCTTCAGGCATCCAACACTTGCCAATTAGGCCTTCAATAAAAGTCCGGAGATCTTGTCAACAGTGATGAAAACTTAGAAAACCTGAAGGACCAGTAATGTACCAGCATCCCATCAGCCACAACTAGGATTCTTAGGCAACTGCTGTTTGCCAACTTGTTTCCAATCTACCTGTCCCAGAGGTGTGACTTCCTCCTTGGCCAACCTCTGGGTAAGCCAAGTAATGACCAGGCAAGGACAGATCCAACAGCAAGCATCACCACATCAAAGCTTATCCCAGGGCTGCTGTTGTCCCTCAGGGCTGGGTGCCCCCTTAGAGCTCTGCTCCACCTGGTTGTCATTAATGAGGTTTTTAAAAGTCATCTTCTTTTCAAAGGCATTTTAGAAGAGGGTGGAGACTGAGTAGTTGCAGGTTTTAATTCAAATTTGAAAATTTGACTGAATGCTAGATCCTCTGTTGACCTTTGGATAGTTTATCAATTGGAGGGTGGGGGTTCTCAGCTGGATCTACATATTATTTTTATTTATTTATTTTCTCTACATATTCTTCTCTGTTCTTTCCAGGATGCTTGATATCCTGTGGTGCTGCCTGGTACAGCTATCTGATGGTCAAAGTCTTCAAAGGCTTCCACATCAGTTGGTCAATTTCCAAGGCCCTCAACATCTCCACCTGGTTGATCCTCACCATCTCGGCAACTTCAGCCCCTGTTCCAATGATCCCTGCTTCTAAATGTAAAATAGCCACGACTGCTCTTCATTTGAGATACTTTTGTCCCCCCTCCTTTAGAGAGAGAAGGAGAGCAATACAGTGGGCTTGCGTTGGAACCAGATCACAACTCCAGGCCAGTAGCAAGCAGAACTAATAATGTGAGTCGTGAAGCTACAAGTGCTTTTTGCCTTTGCTTTAGATATCTTTTTAAACTAGAATGATCACCACGAGAATAGAAATTTTGTCTGGTTTGTCCTCGGTCGTGATTCCAGCTCCCAGAACAGTGCTTGGCCCATAGTAAGTGCTCAGTAAATCAGGCGAGCTCTTGAATGCATGCAGGAGTGCCCGCTGTGGTCGGCTCCCTTGGGAAGCCGAGGCAAGTGCGAGCTCTTCAGGCTGTTTCCGTCTTCACCTTTGTTTCTTTCCTTAATCATTAAATCTCTTCGCAGATCAAAGCACAGAGGCAAGTACATCCGCATGCCTGACACAACCCAACTGCCCGTCATACATGATGTTGACAGCATTCCCCTGTGATCTGTAACACAGTCTAGCCTCTCTGGCAGCCTTTGATTTTCAGTCCCAGAGAACTCGCCTCACCCATGGGATCCTTGTGACCATGTCAGCAGAAGCCCCTCTAGGATGCCCGGGCCCCAGGCAAAGCACAAGAGGGGAGCACACTGCTGGCACTGCCCCTTCCGGCCCCGGCTCTGGTGACTTTTTCTCCCGAGGAAGTCCAGAGGAGAGTGATGGGGTCAAGTGTCTGGAGCAAGTGGTGCAGGCCTTTGAGAACTAGAGTCAAGAAAGTTCATTTCCTTTAGCCTCTCAAGAAAAGCTGCTTCTGGAAGGGGAAAAATGTTTTTTACCAAGACACCCAGGATCCCCTACACCTCGGCCCAGCTGTGTTCCCCTGAGACATGTTTTCTGGGTCAAGGTCTCTGCAGGGTTTGAATTGAAATCTCTGAAGAAAACAGCGAACCATGTGCTAGTCATCTGGCACATGTGGATTGGACATGCCGTCCAGAGACCAGTCCCTGGAGAAGGACCTCATGCTTGGTACAGTGAAAGGGGCCGTGAGACAGAGGCAGTCTCCGAACGAGGTGCACTGACCCAGCGGCTGCAGCAACGGGCTCCGCCCCAGGAGCACGGGTGAGGACGCCTGAGGACCGGACAGGGGTTCCTTCTGTTGTGCGTTGGGTCCCCGCTCTGGATTGGGATGGACTCGATGGTGCCTCACAGCAACGTGGGAGACTGAAGAATCGGCTCTCTCCCCAGTTCACACATCTCTAGGGAAAACAAACACGTGTTGCACATGCAAATGCGCACTGCCTTCTTGACTTTGGTTGGGAGGCCTGCGAAGTTTCCCACGAGCGTCTCTGGGTGACAAACACGATGAAGGGCTTGGTTGCTAACCGAAAAGCGGAGTCCATCGAACTGGCCCCTTGGAAGAAAGGTCAGTGATCAGCCTCCAAAAGGCCCCGTCCCGGAAAGCCCTGTGGAACACTGTTCCACTTGGCACGTAAGGCCAAGTCCGAATGAACCGGATGGCAGTGGCAGGGCCGTGAGTTCCGAGACTCTGTTCATGAAAGGCCCATTCACCCAAAGCCCACCTGAAGGCAACTGGACATCCCCTTACAGAAGGGCCGCGGGGAGGAGACGAGCCAATCAGGGTGCAGTGTAGCAACGATGCACATACAACTTTCCTCTAGTTCCTAAATGCTTTTTCTCTCCCCCAACCCCCGATCACAATCCCAATTCTACCTTACAAATCTGGCTAAACCAGAGGATGTACACTGGTACAGATACGTACTGGAAACACAGGGAATCCAGGACAGATGATCCTTTCAGGACCGTTGGTGAGAGTGGCAATTCTGGGAGGGTGGAGAGAAGGTGGGGTAGAAAGAGGGAACTGATGACAAGGATCTACATATAACCTCCTCCCTGAGGGATGGACACCAGAAGGGTGGGTGAAGGGAGACGTTGGACAATGTAAGACATGACAAAATAATAATAATTTATAAATTATCAAGGGTTCATGAGGAGGGAGGGAGTGGGGAGGGAGTGGAAAAATGAGGAGCTGATATCAAGGGCTCAAGTAGAAAGCAAATGTTTTGAGAATGATGATGGCAATAAATGTACAAATGTGCTTGACACAATGGATGGATGTATGGATTGTGATAAGAGTTGTGCGAGCCCCAATAAAATGATTTTTTTAAAAGGCCCAATCACCCCCAAAGCCTATGTTCTAAAATGAATTATATCTGACCACACCAATTCTAACCACAAAACCAGTGTCGAATTGCCCTGCAAGAGGCACAACCCACGCCAAGTCTCAATTATACATTGTTTTTCCCACCTTTCATCCCGGCATTGCCACTCCGTTTGCAAACGTCAATTAATCAGCCCTCACAAACCATCAGGTGTCATGATGCTGATGCCCCAGTCGGAGAGGCTGAGTTACTCACAGGCGGTGAGCCACAGCTCGCAGGCTGAGTCCGTGTGGTTGGGGGGGATCCTGAATGCCTGTCTGCCAGATGCTTGGGCCGATGGCCCGGCCTCACAGCTGCTGCAGGGGCCTCTCTGAATTCAAGCTGCATGCTTCCGTCCAGAGTCAGCCAGACACCTTCTCTGAGGTCTCCTTCTCATTCCACAGATAAGGTGGGGGATCAGAGAGAAGAAGGGGTGAACAGGTCATGGACCTTAGACATAGTCAACAAGCTGAACCTGGTTTGGAAGCCCTCTCTCATTAAGGTTAGCCTCTGCCCTGTGCCTGAGCCTTCCAGATGCGTCTCTCCTTCCTCAGAGCAGGCGTACTTCATGTCTCCATGGACACGCAGGTCACTCATCATGACCTTCTTCCTATAGCACCCCCTCCCAGCAGACCCCCCACCCCTACTGTCAGTCTTTGCCCTGAACGGAATGGAAAAGCTAAGATGGAGAAAATTGAGAGAGCCGTGTCTCTCCCTGAACCTGGGGAACAACCTCTCACCCCATCTGTCTGCATCTCACCCACAGAGTCAGTTAGAGGAAGGGACCACCACCAACGTGTCAACGCTGCCGATTTCCTGTCTCCTCTTCGCTTATCCTCACAGGGCCCCCTCCTCACCGTATCCGGCAAACAGACCAAAAAAAAAAAAATATGACACTCGAATATTGAATTGTTCTAAATGAGTAGTAACTAGCCTTCGCCCCTTCCTTCCTGTCACCCCATTTACCATCAATCCCTTTTGCTTGTCTTCCTTCTTCGTATAATCTGAAGAGCCCCGGTGGGTAACAAGTTGGGCTGCTAACCATGAGGTCAGCCGTTTGAAATGGAGCTCTCTCTACTTCTGGAAAGAGTTACAGTCTCACAGGGACAGCCCTGCCCTGTCCTGTAGTCGCTTTGAGTCGGCATCGACTCGATGGCAGGGAGCTGAGAGGGAGTGCATAGAAGAAATGCCTTGCTTCCTTCTGCAAACGCCCCATGTATTCATCTACAAGGTCTGGCCCTCTAGCTCCCCTTCTGTAGACGGACTTTGTCTCGGGCACTCTCTCATCAAGGGTCAGTAACCTGCTCCCTAGAAACCAGCTCTAAAAGGGGGAACAGATCGCCAGGATCCATATACAGTCCCCACCTCCACCCCACCCAGGGTGACGAACAACAAAATCATGGGGGAAGGGAGACACAGATGGTGTAAGATATGAAACTGATAATAATTTATAATTTTTCAAGGGTTCGTGAGGGGGGGAGGGAGGGAAAGAAAATGAGCAGGGCTCAAGTAGAAAGAACATGTTTTGAAAAGGATGATGGCAGCTATGGACAAATGTGCCTGACACAATGGATGGATGGATGGATTGTTAGACGAGCCCCCAATGAAAGCATTAAAAAGACAAGAAAAGAAGCAGCTCTGGAAGGTTGCACGGTGTATAGGTAGTACGCTGACACCCAGGCTCACCTCTCTATTGGGAGTGAAGTTTTTAGATGTGGCAAGCAGGGATATACCTTCTTTCTGGAGGGAGGACTAAAAGAAAGGAGAGCTCTGGGAAGGTTTTATTCATTGAGAAGCAAAGTAGTGCATTGACTACAGAGCCCGGCTGCTGCAGCCTCTACACCATTCTTAACCAGACTGACTTCATGCAACTCTCTCGATCATGCGTCTGTAAATTGGCTAAAATCAAATGTCCCCATAGGACTGCTATAAGAAATAAATGAGTTAAGGAATCTAATGTTCTTAGGATTGAGCCCAGCTCTCGATAATGGTTAGAAACCAGCATTTCTTTTTAAAAGCAACTCAGTGCCAAACACTGAGCTAAGGACAGAAGCAAGAGACCCACGAGCCCAAATACAAGGACACGGCTGTGCATAGAACAGCCAGGAGTGGTCACCTAATAGCAACCTTGAACTCCTGTCCTTCCTCCCCATCAAAATCACGTGAGATCCTGGGTCAGGAGAGGGCCTTGTTCATTTGTCAAACACTACAAGCTGTGGTCACAGAGTGATAGGGACATGAACAGGAAATTGTGGGACTGCCTTTGAGCTGACTAGCAAACAATTCCAGCCTCGAAGGCAAAAGTTAGGGAATGAAGTGTGGGCTGGGATTCGCTTACCTTGCCTTCATTTCCTCAAGATTTACTCCAGTCACAATCTGTTATGGATTGAATTATATCCTCCCAAGATATCTGTGGACTCCTAGTCCTTATACCCATGGATAGAATATAATGTAGTGGAACATACTTACTGTCTATAATGTAATCCCTTGTAGTAGCATCACCTTCCATAATGCAATATAGGATAGTTGTAATCATACAATTGAGGTCATTCTAATATAAGGTGGATCCTAAACCTAATCACCCTGAGCTGTATTAATGAATAGACATGCATACACACAATGGAGAAGACGGGTACCATGTGAGGAGTATCGGCAAATTAAGGGATCAAGGAAGCCCCAAAGCTACCAATGAGGAGCATCTGTATCATGACATAATGGAGAACTAGCTTCGGATTGTCAACCTCCACCACTGTGAAAACATAAAATTCTGCTTTGTTAAAGCCACCCAATTTTCCCTTTTTTGCTGGATTTTAGCCACATGGTTAAGTGGGAGGGAGTCTTTTCTGTTTCTCAAGGAACACCAAGTGGGAGGTTTAATTCTTCACACCTGCTCTAGTCTACTGCTTCCTCTAAAGTCCAGGGGAGCTTCACCCAATAATTTCCATAAAAGAAGAGAGGAATTCACTCTGAATGTAAAAGGAATATCGTCATAGCTTTGTATGCTTCTTACCTGGAGAAAAATCGCTGAAAATAACGTGCACTATCATTTCATGGCAATGTGGATGTCCTCAAGTGTGACTTGCAATACAAGCTTGGAGAACCAACTTATATTTAGAGTCTTATTGATCAAATACCATACACTTAGTGATTTTAGTTTTCATTTCACAACCCAGGAAAGCAGAATGAATAGATTTCCAGAATAGCAATATAAATCTATGCAAAGCCAAACCCTGAGATCTCAGAACCCTTTGAGCCAGTTCAATCTGAATATCTGGTCTTGATCTAAGTCTCCTGTCAATCATCTCATTGAATGATACAATCAATTGTCTTGGTTTTTCTTTTGTCTGAGCACCTAGTGTGAACCATAAAAGAGTCTGAGGTTCTAACATATTTATGAAGACCAAAGTATCAATGACCTACCAAACTGCCTAGCAGCCCCCAAAGGCTGGGATACACATGTGGGCAAGGTACGCGAGCACAAGACCAGGAGCCTCATGACTGGGAGATTTGGAGAAGCACAGCCATCAGTCTCCTCTCGCAGACTGAGGAGGAATCTTTCAGAGTGGGAGGAAAACATTTCTGACAAAAGAGAGCCCAAGGCTGTGAATGAAAATACGGTGCAAAACCAGCAAGCCCTTCCGTCAGCCGGGCTGGAGAAGAGGATTTGAGGGTCAGGGGGACAGGAACGGAGCTGTAGCTGTGGCTGGAGCCGAATTGTGGCGAATCTTCTAGCCACAAGGTTTTTCAAAACAACAGTATCTTCTTAGTATAGGTTCCAACAGAGATTCTACACAGAGAACCATTATGATCCCCAAAGGTAAAAAGGGTGATGACCTAAGAAAGTAAGGTGGTGATAGAGATATGTCTGAGGTGAAAGGCTCTGGATTTTTCATTTGTTGGTTTGCTTGTTTGCTTGTTTGTTTGTTTTACTGACTGGCTCTGCTAGTGAAAAAAGGGAAGGGTCTAAGAATGATTTGGAAGTTCTAATCGGGGAAACTGGAGGTGACAACACATAAACTGAACTCGAGAATATTTGAGTAGAAAAAGTTAGGGGTAAAAGCAATGGTGGGATTCAACCATTCACACCGGTTGGGCAGAACGGATACCTAA
>NW_022107431.1:42445057-42451108 GCF_000313985.2 Echinops telfairi | reverse complement strand
GCCCTACCAGGCCTCCTATACCCTCCTCACCACCGATTTGGATCACTTGTTGTTCCCTTGTACCTGGGTTTGTTAACACCACTTCCTTTCCCCCCACCTCCCCCTCTCCAATGTCCCCCCACTGTCGGTCCCGTTGTTTTCTCCTCCATATTGTTCATCCAGCCTATCTTATTTCGACAGACCTGCGGAGATAATAACATGCACAAAAACAAGACAGAGCTATGCCAAGCAACAAAATAAAACAAAACAGCAACAACAACAAGCCAAAACAAAACACAACAACAAGAAAGAAAACTTGTAGTTAGTTCAAGGCCTGTTTGTTGGCCTTTAGGAGAGTTTTCCGGTCGAATCTGATGGGGTGTCACGCCCTGGCCCCAAAGTCTATTTTTAGTATTCCCTGGGGACTTTGTTGCTCCTTTCCCCTTGCTGTTCTGTTGCATGCCCTTAATGTTTTGCCTCAGTGTGGTGGGATCAGATACGGGCAGAATTCCCACCCTGTGTCTCCAGTGTTGTCCCCTGTAGGGCTGTGGGTCAGTGAGGGATGTCATGTCTAGTAGTGGGGCCGACCATATGGTCTTCTCTGTGGATTGGCAGCTCTGAGCAGGACTATGGTCCTGAAGGCTAAGTTTTTGTTGAGTTCAATGAACCAGTTGTTAAAATGACACTAGTGATCAGGGTTCTCTGTAAGGCGGGTGGCTGGGCAGCTCCCAATGTAGAAACCACGCATTCACCTTCCTTACTTGTTCTGAACATTCATCTGCTCAACAACATGTTCTAAGAGCCCATAGTCATGTTCATTCCATCCATAGGTATAACAAATTAGAACTATGCTTGTAATATTTACTTATTCATTTCATAAAACTCATTATACTTTTGCTGAGCTATTAGATATTTCTTCCCTTGCATTTGTTCCTTCAGGAAACAAATATACAGCGTAAAGAAAGTGCCAAACAGCCAGCGAGTGACACATTGTCGTTCGTGTGAGCTTTATGTTACATCCCAAATTCCCATGGGATGTTTATGAGTGAATTAGGTAATTCCTAAAATTATTCAAAGAGCTAAAAACTATTGTCAGTGGAAAGGGGTTTTTCAAAGATGAACATCATATGTTCAGAGAGGTCGCCTGTTACTGATATATCAATCAAGATGACTATCGTCTAATTGGCCTACCTCTAAAGCAATGGGACGCTACGCCTACAGTGCAAAGATGGCTAAGGATAAATCACACAGCCAGTGATGCTTGGATAAAAGTGAAGAACACTGAGAGCGAGGATGCCAATAAAAAAGCAATATGGAAAAATCTAAAATAACAGTTTTGTTGTTTTGTTGTCAGGTATCACTTAATATTCTTTCATTAATATTTTAGAACCCTTTCTTATAATATAATCTAGTTTTGTATACCTCTTTTATTATTCTTATTCAAGTTTTAACTGTATGAAATAATAAACTACCTTTGGGTACACTAATTTTTTATACTTAGCACAGTCATTAGGGCAGTGAACTGGTAGTTAGATAGTTTGCACCCGTTGAATAAAAGGGTTCTAGGTGGAATGCATTAATTTTGAGGTACTGAAGACCAAATGATTGGAGCTATGCAGTTGGTCACTAGAAATATTAGTCTAAGCTAAAGAGCAAGATGAGGGCTGGAAACAGAAACGCGAGCCCTCCACATTATTACAGTCAGAATCGTATGAAATCGCCAACACTTGATCACACTTTACCTACCCCAAAAATGGCAACTTCACTCAGCAGAGGATTCCTATGAGAACTATACGAAATGAGAGTAGTGAGAAAGGGAACCAGAATCGGCTAAGACCGGGGAATGCGTACTTACAGAGGTGGCCGAAGAAGGAGAGTCAAAGAATTGGTAGGAGATGGGGACACTGGAGAAATTCATGAGAGCCTGGTGTGGAATCCCGAGGAGGAATGCTCACCACAAAAGCGGAGGTGTGGACGAATCTTGAATGCTGCCAAAGATCCAGGTGGGAGGACGGAAACCGGACTGTGAATCTTGCAGTTGGGAGATGACTGTGAATTCAGCAAGAGATGTTGGCTGGATGGTGAGATAATTACTCCAATTTAAGATGTCAAAAGAGAGACACGAGGGAAAAGGTGTGTGTGTGTGTGTGTGTGTGTCTTTTTAAGATTGGGGAAGATTTTCACCTGTCGAGATAATCAAGGGGAGAAACCAGAGGATGGAGAGTCACTGAAGACCCGAGAGAGGGGATAGCTGAGAGACCGTGACCGCGGAGGAGGCGGTGAAGGATGAAGCTGAACGCACAGGCGGAGGGCTTCGCTATGACTGGTGGGAGGGGGAGGGGTTTCCATACAAGGCCACTTCAGATTCTTTAGCACCCTGTGCATTTCCACCACGCACTCGAGCAGATCACGTTATTAACGCTATTATGTTGTCGCGGGAAGACGAGTCTTCGTAGCGAGAAACGTGTCAGAGCTTTAATTCCTGGCACTTCTTTCCAGAGATGAGTTTGAGCACCTTTGAAATGTTTTGGGCGCGCCTGACGCAGACCGTCACCCCACACGAAAGCCTCTTCGTAGGTCTGTGAGGACCCGCCCTTGCGGCGGTCATCATCTCCTTAGAAAGAGCTCAAGAGCATGTGGGGTGCTTGGTGAGAACTCAGGGAGGAGAACGGTTATTATTCCTGGCTGACTGGCAGTCTTTGGAAACGTGTTTTCCCACATCTTCTGGAGGTCCTAGAACCATTGGTCCCGGCTCCTGTCACTGAGAAGAGGTGGGGCCAAGGATTTCCCTTTGCTGCCGTTTCTAACCTCACCGAAAGGAGGCATTGACCACCCAGAATGGTTGGTGCTTACATCCTAATACATCACAAGTACAGCTGGTGTCTTTAAATTGCCAACGAATCTGTTTTTATTTCTCATCACTTTAAGACTTAAGTACTAGATGATGTATTTCTCTTTGCCTACTCAATTCATCTAATCGAAATAGTAGCTTAAAATGCAAGTCTCCTCGCCCATGGAAGTTAATAAATAATCAAACAACCCAATCATTTTACAAAAATGTCGATGGCCCATGAGCTAAGAGTAATAAGTTGTCAGATGAGTTGCCCACAGGTCTGGTCATTGGAGAATGGGGCTAGTGGTCACAGCGTGAACCTTGTAAGACCCTGGGAGAGTTCCTTACCACGACCCTCAGGCATTCCCTACGCAGCGTAGCGTTATTATAACCGATAGATTACTGTTCTGTCAGTGCTGGGAATTACTTAATACGGTCCATATTAAGTAGGACTTACTTAATATGGTCCATACACGTTGTCACTCCCACCAAATTACGGGGTAGGACTGTGCAACTGTGGGATGCTTGTGGCCCACCAAAGGAATTGGGTAGCTTGCTAATAATGAGGGGTGAGTAAATGAGGAGCATTGTGTCTTCAAAGAAGTACAGCTTGAATGTTCCTTAGAAACGAGGATGACAAGACTTCATCTGACATACTTCGGACCTGTTGTCAGAAGGGACCAGTGTCTGCAGAAGGACATCATGCTTTGCAGAGCAGACTCACTGGAAAGGAAGACAGCCTTGGGCAAGATGGATTGGCACAAGGACTACACAGTGGGGATTGGGATGGGTGGTGCTTCATTCTGTGCTGTGGACAGTTGCTGGGCAGAACCTAACAACCACCACCCTGTGAGCAGCCCCATGCCAATAGTGTGGATGGAGCCCTAAAGTGGGCATTGGTCAGTTTTGCCTTCTTGCTGGGTTTAAAATGAGCCATCCCAGAGGCAGAAAGGAGAGTCTCTCACTACTATAAAGGGGGGAAAGCCAGGAATAGAGTACAACCCCAGATCCCTGTGTTGAACCCCCTCAATATAGGCCGAGAGCTGGGGCACCAGATCTGGTGAGAGACCATGAGAAACAGAGGCAGAGAACCAGCCACAGGAGAGGCAACAGAGCCAGAAGACTGCAGGAGACTGTGCCTTAGGCTTCCATGGGGCTAGAGCTGAGCACCTCTGAGCCAAGGCTTATGGGTGGAGCAGGCTGCCTCTTGTAGACAATTACTGGTGGAACTTAAAAAGAGATTTGTAACACTTGCCCAAGCAGGTCTGAGGTCAAGGACCATGCAGGTGAGAGGCCAGGCCAGAGAAAAATGTGCCTGGGAGTACAGATGAGAGGAGGCTCTTCTGACCAAAGAACTGCATCCTGAGCATTTCTGATCCTGAATTTTAATCTGTTATTTCCTTAACAACCTTTGTAATCATGCATATTGTATGTCAAGTAAATGTGGTCACCGCAACGAATTACTGAATCCAGCAGAGACGTAGAGAAGGCCATGGAAGGGACCGTTGGTGTCATAACTGGCAAAAAGTTTGGAGAGGGTGGCATGTCTGACCTCAGCCTGATAAGAATCAGCCTTGGGCTAATGTTTATGGTAATTCTTGCCCCTCCCCGACCCCACACCATTATTAGAGGCGATCAGACTCCTCCCCAATGCCATTGTATTACACAAAGGTCCTGTTTAATCCTAAGAGATGCTAAGTAAATATGTCTCTAAGAAATGAATAAGCGAATGAGTGGTATTACCAAACACAGCATAACATTTACTCAAATAATAATTCAGCTCTTGGTGCTTATGTGTGCATGAGAGACACAATGATGTAGCTTCTTTAGAGAAGGTCATCATGCTAGCAATTCCTGATCCCCTCTGAGTTAGTGAAACTAGATTTTTAAACCCCAGAGATGGTCGTTGTGTGAGTGTGTCTGTTTATACACACAGACACACATACAGACACAATGAGGACTAACAGACATGCATGCAAGACTGTGCTTATTGCTTAAAGTAAGATGACCCTGGATCCTGGAAGTTTATTAGAAAATTGCCACAATTTATACTTTGCAACATCTAGGTTTGAACTAGTCCTTTGAGATGAATAGAACAGCAATAAACATTTTCCAACATCCCAAGAAATTTTGACTTCAGCTGTTGCCTTTTGTTCCATTCGGATTTTCTCTTTTTTCCCCTCTTGTTTCTTATACTGTGAAGTGCTACTGTTGCTATGGAAACCATAGGGTCTGCATAAAGCTCAAATAGGATGTCAGCTTACTAAGTAATATGAAATTTGTCCCATGGCTGGATAAAAAGCATTTGAAGGAAGTACTGTACACTGATATCATGATGTACCTACAGAAACACACATCTAGAAATACCTTTCTTTCCTTCTTTTTTTAAAATCATTTTATTGGGGCTCATACAACTCTTATCACAATCCATATATACATCCATTATGTCAAGCACATTTTTACATTTGTTGCCATCATCATTTTCAAAGCATTTGCTTTCTACTTGAGCCCTTGGTATCAGCTCTTCATTTTCCCCTACCTTGCCCCCTTCCCTCACATACCCTTGGTAATTTTAAATTATTATTGTTTTTTCATGTCTTATACTGACCAGTGTCTCCCTTCACCCACTTTGCTGTTGTCTGTCCCCCAGGGAGGGGGGTATATGTAAATCATTGTGATCGGTTCCCTCTTTCTACCCCAACCTTCCCCTTCCCCTCCTGGTATCCTCAGTCTCATTATTGGTCCTGGGGGGTTTAATCTGTCCTGGATTCCCTGTGTTTCCAGCTCTTATCTGTACCCATGTACATCCTCTGGTCTAGCTGGATTTGTAAGGTAGAATTGGGATCATTATATTGGAGGGGAGGAAGCATTAAAGAATTAGAGGAAAGTTGTATGTTTCATCAGTGCTATGCTGCACCCTGACTGGCTCATCTCCTCCACATGAACCTTCTGTAAGGGGATGTCCAGTTTCCTACAGATGGGCTTTGGGTTTCCATGCCACACTCCCCCACATTCACAATGATATGATTTTTTGTTCTTTGATGCCTGCTACTTAATCCCATTGACACCTCGTGATCACACAGGCTGGTGTGCTTCTTCCATGTGGGCTTTGTTGCTTCTGAGCTAGATGGCCACCTGTTTATCTTCAAGCCTTTAAGACCCCAGATGCCATATCTTTTGATAGCCCCGCACCACCAGCTTTTTTCACCACATTTGCTTATGCACCCACTTTGTCTTCA
>NW_022107431.1:42442559-42444011 GCF_000313985.2 Echinops telfairi | reverse complement strand
TCCTGTGTGCTCTGATCAGACATGTCCCTCTCCCTGAGCTGTAGCTTCAGTGCTGTGCTCTGAAGTGAATTCTTCTGCGGGAAGGGGGGCTGTCCACGTAGTTGGGATTGGGGCCGGCTCCTCAGACCCCTCTATTGGTTCCCTGCTTCATGCCGGTATGTTGTATTCACGTCTTGGATCACCAGGTTGAAGTCTGGTCCTTCTTTCCCTGTGGAGATATAAACAATACCCTCCCCTTGGGTAGGTTAGTGCCCTGTTCCCCCACTACCCATGTCTTTTTTTTTCTCCCCCCACCTCCTTTTTAGTTGGCTACCATATGTATCCCTGGATTGGGTCTGGCCCCTGCCATACTACCTGGACCTCACCCCAGGAATGTATGTATACAGGAGCTTTTTCCCTATGCCCCTTTTGCAAGAAATACCTTTCTTTAAAAAAAAAAAAAAGTCTTAATGTGATTGAACTATTGATTAGATGCCAAAAAATATAAAAAATTTAAATTTAAAAAATGAGTGGGCATATTATATATGATGTATATATATCTGGGTGGAGATCAAACTTGGTTAGAAATTTCCACATTTATAAAATTATGGTAATGAATTCCAGCATGCAGCCTTTAGCCCACATGTTTGAGAAACACTTGCACCCTACCTTTCAAAATAAATATTCCTAGAAATATTTGAAAACAGCACAACCACCCATCAAAGGAAGAGCCTTCTTGGTGACTTCCTGCCTACCAGAGAAAGATGAAGGAGCTCACCTCTCACCTTCCATGTAGGCCTCTGAATGCCTCGTTCTCCCCCAGGCAAACATAAAGTGCTCTCTAGTCCGAGTTATCCCTTCAGACTAACACATATGTTTCTGATGACATCATCTGGCCTTGAGTCTATATATGATTCAGTGGTAGTGGAATCTGCCCTAATGCTCTGAAATCATCCCTTGTTACACTGATGACTGGAGGGGGCTTGGGAACCCAGCACCAAAAATCTACCATAGCTGCTGGTCTGAGGAAAACTCACACGTTTCTAAAGAGCTGGTTTAGTAAGACAGACAGGACAAGCGAAATGGAAGAAGCCACTCTGCTCCCTGGCCAGTCCCTCCTCCCCCTCAGCTCCCTCCTTCTGGCAGATCACTTACAGTATAGCTCACAACACCACTCTGGAAAGCATTCTTGTTGGGTAAGGAGAAAGTATAATTACACACTTCAGAGCTGTTGAGGTTTGCTCCTATTTTCAAAACAACGAGTATCCTGTGGAAAGATGGTGCCACTTGCGAATAAGCTGAGAGTCCTTCTCTTGAACACAGACAGCGGTTTGGAGGAGAGGCCAAAAGACAACCATGTTGATCCTTTCATTCCTTGGACAATCTCGACGCTGTCCCATGGAGCCCTGAAAAGAAAGGCTCTGGAAACGTTATTATAAATGCAACATCTTCAACCCCAAATACCACATGTTC
>NW_022107431.1:42434524-42441954 GCF_000313985.2 Echinops telfairi | reverse complement strand
ACGATTGAATTGTACGATTTGTTAATTTTAACTCAATAAAACTATTTTTAAACAAGTATTACTATTTGGGTTCCAGTTCATATTTGCCTGGGTTTATTCTAATCAAAACACCTTCAAACATGTCTCAATTGTGGGAGGATGCCCTTGTCTAATTCTCATTAAAATGCCTTTTAAAAACGGGCCAATCAAAACCGTGGCTTCTAAGGGGATCTACTCAGCCAGTTAAATGCAAGGCCGGGAGGTCAATTTGGGAGATTAAGGCAAATGATCTTTGGAATTCCAAAGAGATCATCTTGATAGACTTTCTCAACAGACACGGGACAATCATGGGAGCTGATTTGTTTTTTAATTGAAAACTGCATTGGTAAGAAATAGACTAAGAAAGTTGTCCTGAGGAATTTTCTCCACCCACCTCACCGCTCACTCCCCCTCCTCCCTCTCAACAATGCTCATTCTTTGAGACTGGTCATGGCTGCCTTCCAAGAATTTTACTGGGAAACCTAATCCCATCCACCCGACAGTCCTGGTCTTACCCATTCAGACTCCTTGTTCCCTAAGCGCAAAGAAGATAGCAAAGGAGCACCATGTACTCCTTCAAGGATGCCTCAACTGCCTTTTGGCCATGGTTAAGTGGAAGAACACAAATTTCTTCGGGGAGGGTTAGAGAGATAGAAATACCTCCAGCAGTGTGCAGAGTGCGATGGAGGATATGTGGAGAAGCAGTCACTTCACATTTTGATATTCTTGTTGAATCAAGGTGTCTATGATTTGGACTTATCTGTTTGTGCTGTTTCCCCAGACAGATGCAAGAGAAACTTAGGACTAGTGGGAAGGCAGTTCACACCATACAAAATGCAAGAGGACTGTCTAGAAAGCCTTCATTTGTTCCTGCTTCTCACCTCAAATGGAGACGTGGGAAAGGTTTGGGAAAGCCCCTTGTGATACACGTAGACTTTCTGGATTTGGGATCGGAGTCAAGCACCATAAATGTACAACGACATATGGTTTCCAGAGAAAGAAGTTCGTCCCCTGGGGTTATCATGCCAGCATCCTTCACAGTCCAGCACACAGTCACGGACAGCAGTTGTTGCTGCAGCTGAAGAGAGCAACCGTGTGAGTCTGGGTACTTGGAGAAACAAACCCACAGAAACTCATGTATAAGAGAGAGTTTTGCATAAAGGGTAAGTGCACATCAAGAAAACATCCCAACTCAGTGCTGCTCAAGCCCACAAGTCCAACATTAACCCTTATGTCCAACACCAATCCACAAAGTCCTCCTTCATCTCACAAAGCAGACGCAGTGATGCTGACTGCAGGAGGAAAGCTGAATCAAGGAACTTGTAAGCATCTAGGCGCTGGCAGGGGTCTCCACACAGCTGCTCCAGCACCCAGGGCTGCATCGGGGTAGGTCCATGTGGCTTCTCCTCAGGGATGTCTTGCAGGAAGTCAGCCTTGCCAGATGAAGCAGGGGACTGGCTAAGGCAGCTGCACCCTGGTGCAACCATCATAAAGCAAGAGACCCAAGAACTCAAAAGGTGAGGCTCACTGAGCCATTTATCCCTCCGCCCTTCAATTAACCCCACATGTGTTTATCGGCCAGGTTGGAGCAAGAAACTAACTACCTCATCAATCTTCAGCTTTTAAAAAATGCTAATCCTGCCAACACTTCTGCTTAATAAGTATTGACATCTGATGCCATAGAGGATGATCAAGGAAACTGAGGCTCAAAGTGAGCCAGACACATTCTTAACTCAGAGTTCTTGTTCAGACATGCCTTCCACATGCCTCATTTACCACTGTGTCCGTCTGTCCTACAGGGAAAGTTGAGTTGCTGCAAAAATACCATGTAAATGTGGTTACTCGCACCACAGCCCACTACACTCTCAGTTGTGCTCAGATTATACTGAACAAAACACGCTTCCCAAAAAACCCTCAGATTGCTGCTTTTACAAGGCATGTGTCAAGTTTTTTGAACACATGGACTCTGTCATATGGAAATGAAAATTGTCAGTAACTTCCAGGAAATTGTGTCCCACTGTAGGAAACCAAGGAGCATGGGTAGCTCTGTGGGTTAAGTATTAGGCTGCTAACAAGGTCAGTAGTTCAAACCTACCAGACACTCTGCTGGAGAAAAATGAGGCTGACTGCTACCATAGTGATTGACAGCCTTGGGAATCCTCCATAAAGGGATGCCACCACTCAGAATCGATGCATGGCAGTGGGGTGTTGTGTGTGTATGTGTGTGTTGTTTTGTTTTTAGCAGGAAGCAAAGCCTTTTGGGGCTCACACGCCCTTGCCACTGCTTATCATTCTACCACAGACTGGTTGGGATTCTGAGGGAGACATTGGGGACTTTATTCATTTTACATTGCTGATGGTTTGGGAAATGTGAGCTTTCTTGTGGAAATCGGGCTGTTCTTTGGCAGTAAATAGCAATCCCAGGGGTCTGAGTCACATTTCCTCACCCAACTTTGTCTTTTGCTTCTCAACCAATTACGAAATTTTGGAAAGTCCAGGGTGTGTGTGTGTGTGTGTGTGTGTGTGTAATAAAGGAAGATAAAAAGTATATTTTAGAGCCAATTTATACCAGATAATCTAGACCCTTAGTCTGTACCTTTGAAAAACTATTTTCTTTTTACAGACACAAAAGTCTTGTTGTGTGTAGTCGGTTTGGCAAGAGTATGTTTTTGCTTCTGAAGTAGGGTGAGAATGCCAGCAATATGCAGGAGATGTCTGGGTAATGGGTGCACAGCTCTCCTGCACCCAGGTCCTTTGTGACCAAGGGTCTCATCTCTGGGTTGGACCCCTTCGTTGGTGGGGAAACGAAAGCCATGAGTTTCCCAATAGCACCATTAGCAACTATGAATTCCAGAGAAATCAGAAACAGTTGCAGGGAACGCTTAAAGCAGCGGTTCTCAACCTGTGGGTCGAGACCCCTGAGGGGCTCAAACGACCCTTTCACAGGGGACGTGCAATTCATAACAGTAGCAAAATGACAGTGATGAAGCAGCAGCAAAAATAATTTTATGTTTGGGGGGGTGGTGACCACAACAGCAGGAACAACATGAGGAAGGTTGAGAACCACTGTCTTCAAGACATCTAGCCTACTTTGTTCAAAGGAGGGTTTTGTTTGTTTGTTTGTTTTAATCTAGGTAAGTTGTCATCTAGGCTGAACCATACACAAACTGCTTCCTTCCCTCTCCCTTGATCTGTCCTCAGTCTGTAGCCCTGGAGAGAGGGGAATGCAGGGAGGCCATTTGTAACTGAACTTCTTACCCACTCCACCTCAGGCCTCATTCCTTGGTACCTAAGCATTCCCAAGAGCAGAGGGTAACCTTCGCTGGGAAGTTGGTTTGTATTTTTTTAATGAGGTATCTTGATGGGGACACAGTGAGAGATCAGCCTGTTCTCTAACAGCTCTGTTGCAATTTCCACAAGCGCTAAATGAACATAAAATAAAATAAATCAGTAATCTCTTCTCTGTGGTTTGTAGCACAGGGAGACAAAGACACGGGGGAGTCCTCTGAGAGCTGCTAACGGAGCAGAGATTGGAGCTGGCACATGTGGGAACGGATAGCTGAAAATGTAAGGGTAACCACTTTGAGGTGGGTCTGCTCAACAGGCTGTCCGCATAGACTTTAATTGTGTCCGTATGTTCATTCCTTGGATCAGTATTTATCAGGCCACTACTACATATCGAAAGCCGCCCTGGTGGCATAGTGGGATACTGCTGTGTGGATCTAATACACACAAGGTGAAGGTGAAGATTAGGCTGCTAGTTACAAGAGTAGCGGGTCAAACCCAACAGCTCCTCCCAGGGAGAAAGATGAGGCTTTCTGTTGGAAACACTTACAGCCTCAGAAACCTGCAGGGGCAGTTCTACCCTGTCCTACACCAAAAACCAAGTTCACGGACACTGAGTCAATGCCCACCGAAGTCAGGGTAGAACTGCCCCTGTGAATTTCAGAGATTGTAACTCCGATAGGGGTAGGAAACCCCATCTTTCTCCTGAGGAGCGGTGGGTGGTTTGAACCTGCTCACCTTGCAGCTAGCAGGCCAATGTTTAACCACTTCACCACTAAGGCTGCTTACCCTGTACTGCAGGGTGGCAATGAAGTCAGAATTTGGAATTTTGGTGTGGGTAAGTGTGTGTGTGTGTGTGTGTGGTGGGGGTGGGGGTTGTGTATCAAAGGTCTCTGGGTGGTACAAACAGTTTGTGATCGAATACTGACCTAAAGGTTGGTGCTCAAACTTACCCAGTGGCACCATAAAAGAAAAGGCTGGCTTTGCCAAGGTTATAGCCAAACACATCATACGGGGCATTTCTACTGTGTAACTCCTGGAGCCAGCATGGGTCACATGGACCTGTTGGCCATGGACTTGGTTGTTTTTAATATGTCAGGGCCCTGTTCCAGGTGTTGGGAATAAAGCAGACGAACAAATGGACAAAACTGTGTCTTTGTGATGATTGTGTGATAATGGAACAGGCCTGAGAGGAAAAAGGAAGTCAAATACAGGGAGAGAAACGTTGTCCGTGAGAGATAAGTGACACGGAGCAAATGAAGCAGTAACGGCAATGGGAGGTACCAGGGGGCATGCAACCATGGGAAGTACCAGGGGGCATGCAACCATGGAGGAGTTTGAAGTTTCGGTAGTGCGGTTGGGAAAACCTCAGTGCGAAGGTGAGGATTGAGCAGAACCCCAAAGACACGGAGGGAATCATGTCAAATCTGGGTGGCAAATCTGAGAGGGAGGGAGGATAATCTAGGCAGATGAACCAGAAAGTATAAGCGTCCTGTGGCAGGAATAGCCCTGCCAGGCACGCCTGGGGCTGAGCGAGCCTTGGGCAACGGATCAGAGATCAGAACTCTGAAGGAGCTGGGCAGACCAGGAACCAGATTCTGGGAACCAGTCACGAACTGGCTTGCTAACGTCATTGGCTCTTCCATGAACTGATTTTCATTTTTAAAAGTTCATTCTTCGACGTTTGGGACCAAACCCTTCCAACTATGCATCCCCCAATCCCTTACCTCTGTGGGGGTGGATTCCTGAACCACATCTCAGTCTGGTACCTTTTAATTAACAATTTGTTCAATTTCATCTGAATGATTTGGTATTGTTTTTGCATGAGTAAATGTATATCTTCTCCCCCTCAAGCGCCTTCACGCATCATCCAGGTAATGCTACTAGCCTGGTAATGAAAGATAGCCTCTCTACATTGATGCGATGCCGTCATATGATTCACTCCTGTGATTTTCGTTCAGCAAGTACTTACTGGACATCAACTCTGTGCCAAGCACTCTTCTGAGCCATAGAGACAGAGTGGTAGAAAGACAAGTCCTGTCCTCCGGAACATGCACGTTTGTCATGCCTTCAACCAGACACAAAGACCCCCCTCCTCTCCAGCGATCGCCAAATGAGGAGCTTATGATCAATTATGGAAAATACAAAGTGATCACACCTACGACTGTTCCTCACCCATTTATACAGTCTATGATCCAGCCAAACTAATCAATGACAAGACAATTGATAAATATCCATAGAAAACTACGTGAGTTAAATATGATACTTATGAGATTTGGGGGTTGGGGACAGCATTACATTTTTTTGTTTGGTTTGGTTTCACCCTGGTGGTGTATTGGAGTAAGTATCAGGCTGCTAACCTGAAGGTCAGCAGTTCAAAACCACCAGCTGCTCTGAAGGAGAAAGATGAGACTTTCTACTCCTGTCCAGAGTTACAGTCTCTGACACCCACAGGGACCATGCTGCCCTGTTCTACAGGGTCCCTGTGAGTTGGCGTCCACTCAATGGCAGTGTGTTTGGTTGATTTTGTGGCCAGAGTCAGCACACCATATGTGCAGTTCAACTTTATGTTAAATTAGAACCTACTATTCACCAGGCATGTTTCTGGGCACTGAGCAGATGGGACTGTGGAGTAAGTTGAGATTGGAAAGGAAAGCAGGTGCTAACTCAGAGGAGGCCGTACTGACCAGTGAGAAGAGCTGGGCCATGGGAAGTATCATTATTCTAGCCAGCCTGCATGGCTTGGAGTCGTGGTTGCCATCCCGGCTGCAGATTCCAATCACGGAGTAACCTTTTTAAAGGCCTATGCCTGGGTTCTAGCCTTTGATATTCTAACTTTAAATTGGTCTGAGGTGGAACCAAGGCATCGGTATCTATTAAAAACTCCTAAAGAGATTCTAAACTGCGGCTCAGGTGGTGAACCAGAGCCGTGAGACATTTCAGCTACATTTACCTACACAGGCATGTATCAGAAAAGCCAGGTAGCTATTTTTCTCTGAAAATGACTTCCATTGCTTTGCTTTCTCTTTTAGCCCAAACTAGACCTCCTCATGTTAGAGACTCATAAGTAAAACAGAAAATAAGTGCCTGAAATTCCACCTCCCAAAAATTACTGTTAGAAAATCTTGGTGCATTTTTCTTTCTTTCTTAATTTTCATTAAACTCAGGTCTTTTCTGTGCCTGAGTGATTCTCCAATCGCTTCTCCCTTCCCTTCATCCAACACCGAGAATATCCAGACTTGGGATTGCTTTGAATTCTATTTTCCTATACTGGTCAGAAGGCTGGCTGCCAGTAATAACACCTTTACAGAATGGTCTGAAGGACACGGATCTATCTCCTGAATGTTGCCAGGTGCCAGCAAGGCAGCTCTGACTCGTAACAACTCTACGGACCACACAGGGACATGGTGCCCAGTCCTGCGTGATCCTCACAACCGTTGCCGCTCCCTTTGAGCCCATGTTGCGGCCACGGAGTCAGTCTACTCTGTGGAGGGCCTTCCTCAATTTCTCTGACCGTGCACTTTCCCAAGCATGATGGTGGCGCCTGATCCCAGCAGTAAGCAAGACCCTGGAGGATTTCCTTCACAGAATGCATCGTTCTAGTTCCTTGTAAAAATGCTTTTCCGGGATTCAACTTCAGCAGTCTGTCATCAGCCCATATGGAAGGGCACTATAAGACAAAGTTCCCCGAAGTATTTTTTATTATAACAATTATGAAATTAGACATCTTATGACTATTGTTATTATGCTAGATGTCATTTCCTCACATCACGTGGGGTCCTCTTTAGGAAAACTCACAGAAATGCCTAGGAAAAGAGTCCCTATTTTTTTTTTCCGGCTCCTGTCATTTTTCTTTTTTTGTTTGTTTGTTTTTATTTTATTTATTTATTTATTTATTTTTAACATTTTATTAGGGGCTTATACAACTGTCATCCCAATCCATGTACACATTAATTGTGTAAAGCACATTTGTACATCGTTTCTCAAAATATTTTCTCTCCACTCAAACCCCCAACATTAGGTCCTCATTTTTCCCCTCCCTCCCTGCTCCCCTCTCCCTCATGAGCCCTTGTTAGTTTATAAATGGGTATTTTGTCATATCTTGCCCTGTCCGACGTCTCCCTTCA
>NW_022107431.1:42427022-42433581 GCF_000313985.2 Echinops telfairi | reverse complement strand
AGCGAGATGAAGGGCCCCTCTCCCCTTCCTCTGTTGGTTTCCCTCTCCCATAGAAATGTCCTTACATTGAAAACGAGAGCAGGAATGGGGAAGGAGTCAAGGCCGGCGGGCAGGGAGAGCAAGCAGGAAGCCAAAAGGACAAAGGGAAAGCTGACGGCAGAAGGAGAAGAGTGAACGATGGGGGACCAGATGGGAAGAGGCTCTTGTAAAGAACTCAAAACTTGATGGAGGGCCACCGGGGGGGAAACAAAGATGATTTTGGCAAGCAGACTGGCATGAGAAGTGGCAAACTAGAGGGGGAAATAACACAGAGGTGCTCAGGGAGGATGAAGGTCTAGGAGGCCAAGGGAGAAGGCCCCTCCTCCTCCCCGTCACAACTGGTCCACGACACTGGGTACGCAGTAGATGCTCCAAGCCATGTGGGGAACAAAAGGCCTGTCCGGGGCTGTCACACTGGAAGCAAGTTTTAGTTTTTAAAAATTGAAGGTTTTTGGTTGTCACCTTCACCTGGTTTGTTTTTAGTAAGAACATTTTTTTTCTTATCTCCAAAGATGTCGTTGTGCTTTTTGTGTTACCAGCCACCCTCAAATCTACCCCTGACCCCAACTCAGGTGACCTCATGTACAAGAGAACGAATGGTGCCCAGCCGGTGCCATTCCCAAGCTTGGGTGTAGGAGTAGTAGATCAGATCATTGAAATCCACAAGGTTCTCATGGACTGGTTTTCGGGAATGCCTTCGCAGGGCTAGTTTGTCTGAACCTGGAAGCTTTGCTAAAACCTGGTCAGCACCATAGCCACATGCACTCCTCCTCTGACAGATAGGTGCTTGTCAGGATGCATTGCCTGGGACTTGATGGTAAAATCCAGTTTTCCCTCAGAATCTTAATTTCCCAATAGCTCTAAGATCCCAATGAAACTGAAGAGTTTTTAAAACCTCCAGCCCCCTGGGAGCTTTTGCACGGCTGTACAATGAGGATGGCTGTATGGCCTCTCTGTGCCAGCGGCCAGCTGTACCGTGCAAAGCAGGACTCCATTCATGCATGCACCAGCGATGAGCACACGACTTGGCAGTTTCATTAGCAGCCATGGGAAACGCATCATTTCATTTGGGTAGAGGACACAATCTCTTTCATCTGGGTCCTTTAAAAAGATATATGCAGCTACTGCCCGGCTGGTCCTAGAGTCAAAAGTTTCCATTCAGGAAAGCACCCAAAAACCCTGTGTCCATACTGTGAATGAAAACAATGAAATCCATCTCCTCTTCCTGTGGATATTTTATTTTGATAAATTTCAAACCTGCAAAACAGTTGCAAGAAAACCACAATGAAAATCTATGTTCTCTTGACCTAGATTCACAATTGTTCATTTGCCACATTTACATCTTCCCTCTATAAACACACACACACATGTATATACCTCTTTGACACACTCATCTTTGGCTAAGCTTTGAAAATTTTTGAGAAACACTCTGACATTTTAACCCCATTCACTCTAAATCGAAATATTTCCTAAGAACAAAGACATTCTCCTTCAAAGCCATAGTACTACATACTCATAAAATTTAACAATTGATATGATTCTCAAAAGCAAATGTGCTGCCATATCAGCAACACTGTAGAAACACACCTACAGGTTTCTCAGGCTGGAACTCTTCATGGGAGTAGACAGCCTTGTCTTCCTCCCTGGGAGCAGCTGGTTATTTCGAACTGCTTACTTTGCAGTTATGAGCTGAGAGAGTTTGCTAGTTACAAAATTTCATGTCAACTTAGTAACTAAGTGTAGGGGTGGAGTATAGTCTGCCAATCAGGTTGCAGCGTGATGATGCCTCCGTGTGGGCGTGGTCTTCTCATGAGGATCCTGGGAACTTCCTTTCTCTCTCTGCTTCACCTTTCTGTTGAAAAGTCATACACAGAGAGCTGGAGGAGCCTCATGGAGACCCACGCCAGCACTGAGATGCCTCCACCACCACTGGATCCACAAGACTTTTTACCCACCGGCCTATCATCTCCCTGCATTCGACATCATTATGAGTGGCTCTGAAGAGAGATTTATGGACTAATATCAGACTTATGGGCTAATATTGGACTTATGGACTTGATCTGGATGGGACTGGGGTGTTTTCTCAGTACACAATTGCTTTTTGATATAAAGCTCTCTCTTACACCTATATGAGTGTCCCTGAATTTGTTTCTCTAGTCAATCTGGTCTAACACAGCATATAAGTACTACGTTACCAGGATTCCTTCAACTAGAGACCATGGTCTCCTTGTTGTTAGCTGCAGTCAAGTAGGTCTGACTCATACAGCGGAACTAAACAGTGCCTGGTCCAGCGCCATCCTCACAATTATTGTTATGTTTCAGCCAATTGTTGTAGCTACAGCGTCAATCCATCTCACTGAAAGTCTTCTCTTTTTCACTGACTGCCAATCTTACCAAGCATGGTACCCTTCTCCAGGGACTACTCCCTCCTCATCACATGTCTGAAGAATGTGAGACAAAGTCTTCCCAGCCTCACTTCAAAGGAACACTATGGCCACACATCTTCCAAGCAAATTTATTCTCTATTGCATTAATCCATTAATATTGTGGTAATTGGGTTAAGTGTTGGGCTGCTGTGAGATCAGCAGTTCAAACCCACCAGGTGCTCTGTGGGAGAAAGATGAGGCTGTCTGCTCTGGTAAACATTAATTGTCTTGGAAACCCTGTGTAGGATGCCTGTCAGTCTGAATCAGCTTGAGAGCAGTGAGGTTTGGGTTTTGTTTGTTTGTTTTTCATCAATGTATTCATATTTACTAGATGTGAGGATGGTACAGGAACAGGAAGTGCTTCCTTCTGTTGTTCATAAGGTTCCTATGAGGCCGAACCAACTCTACAGAAATCAGTAACAACAATAATAATATTATTCTGTAAGGCCCCCTGACAGGATAGTAGTTGTGCATGGTGCTGCTACCCCAAAGGTCAACCATTTGCTGGTTTGACCCCACCAGCTTCTCAACAGGATAAAGATGTGCAAGGTGCTTTCACAGAAATGTACAGCCTTGGAAACACTGCGGGCAGTTCTACCCTGTCTGCTAGGATTGCACTGAGATGGGTTTGACTCAATGGCAAGGAATTTTATTCTTTGGTTTTAAATATTACCTGTAAAGTGCTTTCCCCTCCCTCCTATTTATAACCTTTTTCTTCAGTAGGAACTTGTGGATTTGTTTTTATGTAAGTGGTCGCTAAAATGGTAGTTGTTAGCATTATAGATTTCATCACTTTGGGGGCTTATCTATATTTTCAGTTCTTACACACCCTTAACATTGATGTATTTGCATGATGGTGCCGGCAAAGAACATTGAAAGCACCGTGGACTGCCAGGAGAACAAACAAATCTCTCCTGGAAGAAGTACAGCCAGAATGCTCCTTAGAAGCAAAGATACGTTATCGGGAGAGACAGTGCCGGGGAAAGGACATCGTGCTTGGTAAATAGAGGGGCAGAAAAAGAAGACTGTCAACAAGATGGATTGGCACAGGGGCTGCAGCAATGGGCTCAAACATAACAACAATTATGAGGCTGGTGCAGGCCCTGGTGCAGTGTTTCCCTCCATTGTACATAAGGTCACAATACATCGAACTGAATCATTGGCCCCTAACAACAATTGTCAGATACACAATTTGGTGTGGGTTCCCCCGCCCCCCAACATAAATGTTTCTTCTTTTCAACCCCTCATTTTAATTTAGATCACTTTGCATCTAAAAATCTTCTTGGTGAACTTCATTTAGACTGTTTCTTTTAGTACTTTACTCATTTATAATCCTGAGTTGACAATTATATTCTGCTTATCCTCTTCCTAAAACACTTTGTGTTAGACCAGGTGGACTAGAGAAGCAAATCCAGGGACACTCATATATGTGTAAGGAAGAACTTTATATTAAAGAGTAATTGTATATTAAGAAAACATCCAAGCCCCATCCAGATCAAGTCCCTAAGTCCAATATTAGCCCATGAGTCTGATACGAGTCCATAAATCTCTCTTCAGATTCACACAGCTACATGCAATGATGCAAAGTGCAGGAAGATCACAGACCAGTGGGTGCAAAGTCTTGTGGATCCAGTGGTGGGGAAAGCATCTCCAGGGCTCTCACAGGTCTCAGTGTGGCTCCTGCAGCTCCTGAGTGTGTCTTCTCAACAGGAAGTCAAAGCAAGGAGAGAGTGTCCCACCTCCCCGAAGAAAGGAAGAGAGGAAGGTCCCAGAATCCTCCTGAGAAAGCCACACCCACCAGGAAGCTTCAACAGGCTGTGACTTGACTGACAGGCTAGACTCCCCCCTTCACTCTTAATACCCTCAAGTTGGCACCAGAACATGTGACTGCCACACACTCTCTTTAAATTAACTCTGTGCTTTAATCAGGAACTTTCCTTTACCCCTTGCACTCGCTTTTGTCCCTCCCTTTCATTTCTTCATTCTTTTCTTCTTTTCCCTTCCTTCCTCTTTCTCTCTTATCACAGATACTTTGTGGAACATCTGTTAAGCCACTGTACCCTAATGCATCCTTGCCTTCAATATAATAAGCAACAGGTATATAATGTACGTAGCTATAACTCAAGGTTGATACAATTTAGAGAGTTATAGAGTGTCAGGAAATCATAATGACAGAACAGTTGTAGAATTATTAACATCAGTACATTTGGTGTCTTAGAAGACAATTGATAAAAGTTTAAAAGCAAATTCCTTCTCATCTAATCCCAAATAAAGTTAAAATTTTCAATGAACTGCAAATTCACCAGGATTGTGCATATTCAGCAGGACATTATACATGTAAGTCCCACCTTCAATTGCTAATACAAAAAGTCTTGATATACTTTTCCTCTTCCACACAAGATCCAGAATACTGTAAGTACTAAAGAACAAAGCAAACAAAAGACTATATTGGCTAATATCTCCTGCACCCCCTTACAATTTACTAATTTTTTCTATCTTCATCTACTACTGGTATCCATACAATGAGTTCTAATCTCAATGATAGTTCTAGAAATTCTACTTACTTCTTTTTCATCCTCTTCGCCTACCCTCTAAATTGTCTTATTTCCGTGGATATTTGCAAACCTGTTGTAAGTCTGGTGGTTTCTGTTCCTTGACGGACAGTCAGTATGTGATGTATTTGTAGACCAGTTTGTCTTACCTGTGTATACTGTTGGTTTTTCTTTTTTTGTATGCTTTGTTGTATTTCACTGTGAGCTACTCATTTATTATGGGAAGTTTTTTGTGGGCCTACTTTGTGGCAGAGTATAATGGTGCTTTCTCCAGAGAAAATGTGTTGATGCTTCTACTCTGCTAGAGGCCACCACCAATCCCAGACCACTTGAATCTACATTGAGGCTGAAAGTTGGTTTGGTGGTGGTGTTTTTTTAACGACTCAAATAATGTGAGATCTGTGCCCCCAAAATCACACAAGGGCGGACTGATTTATGTGGCGAAGGTGCTCCAGGGTCAGTCTAACACGAGTTCTGCTCAAGGACTAACTCACATTCCTTTTGCTATGGGGGCCAGCAATACTGTGTTTATTTCTGGCTAATCCTCAGCCCAAGGATCTAGTCCTTTGGCGTCCCAGTTTTATGGCTGGTGTGTCTCACTAGATGCCCTACATTGGGCAGACCCTGGGTTTTGTTTTCAGTCCCCTAGGCCTCTTGGAAAAGGGCATCACACTTGGCACATTGTTGTCAAGGATGAGGAAGACCCTCAATACAGCGTCTGCAACAACGTGCTCAAGCACAGGATCCCGCAGTGCTTCTGTCTGTAATACACTCTCCCTGACACCTAACAACAACAGGGCCCTTGGAAGGGACCCCAGTGGTGCAGGGGTTGAGTGCTCGTTACTAACCTAAAGGCCAGGCATTGGAACCCCGCCAGCAGCTTCCCATTTGAAAAGACCTTCTGATCTGCTGCTGAAAGAACTTCAGCCTAGGAGATCCTATGGGTCAGTTCCACTCTGGTCAACACAGTCGCCATCCATCAGGATCCAACTTGACGGCATGCAGCACTGATGGCAACTTTGGATCACTAAAGGATGTCCAGCTGTGCAGAGCTTAGGGTTTTGGCAAACACCTTCAAGGAAAAGTAGTTTCCCTCTGAGATTTTTGGGGCTTCACTAAAATTAGCCTTTACCAAATCTTGCTTCTTCCATATGTTTACAAATATGTTTTCATAGATGGTGTTATCAAGATTTTCCCATCGTTTTCAGTCAGACTCTCTCTCCACTTACCTAGCTTCCCCTACTCTAAATAGAACTCTAAATCCACAGTAACTGTTGGATTCCTCCGACATCACAGGACCATTCTTTTCAAACAAACAAAAAGTGTTTTCTTAAAATGTTTCAACCCACAAATATCCCATGTTGTCCATATTTAGTAGAGCTCCCTATTTGACCTACATTCAGTGATCTCAATAGTAGACCTATATGTTGGCTAATGCTGGCAGATAGGATTTTCAAACTTAGATGGTGTATTAGACAGGGTTCTCTAGAGAGATAAACCCAAATTGCTGATAATTTAATATATTTATTTATAAAGATAATT
>NW_022107431.1:42424750-42426145 GCF_000313985.2 Echinops telfairi | reverse complement strand
CAAGCAGACACCACTGTTTATCCACAAGTAGGGCCCACTCCCTTCTGATAAGGATAGGAGTTGTCTGTTTCCTTGTAGGAGACACTAGAGAGGTCAAACCCGCCCAAGGATGACCAAGATTAGGTTGCCATCATGAATCTACAGTCCATCCATCTTGTCACATGTATACCCCTAGACCTTCCCATTCCTATGGGCACACCCCTAGCTCATCCCCTTCCTGTTACACTTATGCCTATCATACATCCCCTTCCTACAATGTGTATGCCTATTGTACTGCCCCTTCCTGTGATGTGTGGTTACCTATAATCATGTCCCCTTAATGGGATATAACCCTTGGTTAGCAAGAAAGTGGGAGGCTCTCCCCAGTCCTTGGGCCAGGGAGCTCTCCTGCTCTTGCTCTGGAGGCTCTCTCCTGCTCTCGTGGCCGGGCTTCCCCCACGAGGACCACCAAGCAGGGCTGAAGTGAGCATGCTACCATGAATTGTGTCTGACTCCATTTTTCCAATCTCTCCTCTACCTCTCATGCTCTCTATGACTTTACTATAATCTTTACTTATTATCGCTGTACAATTGTGCCTACCGGACCTGTGATGACTTGTTGGGGACTCTCCTCACCCCACATTTAATGACTCAAAACCTAGTGACATTTATATTATTAGAGAATATAAAAGTTACCTCTCAAATCCTTGCTCCTGAGTATCCTGTAGAAGTTGTTCAAATCTTTTTAAAAAACAATACACATCTAATGCTTGCCATTCACCTGTTTGCCATCCAACGTGAAGGTGATAAAGAGCAAACCATGAACAGTCAATTCAGGATAATTAATTGGGTGTGCTTCAATGAATTCTGGTTTTAGTTCCAACCAATTCTTATTTTTCATACAGCATTAGAATACTTACCCCCATTCGTTCAAGCAGTAAATGATCAATTCAATTTTTCGATGACTGAACTGTGCTTTTATCTGCCCTGACACAGCTTTTGAGTAGAATTCAAATTATTTTAAAAACCATGAAAGAAGGATTGGGTAGTAATCCACTTGGCAAGAAAACCAACATATGAGCAGTGCAATAGGACTTGGGAAATCCTCTCACTTAGTGGAGTCACTCAATAATTATTTCCTGTGCACCTGTTTTGGGAGAGTGCACGAGACATTATTGGTTAAAAGTGAAAACAAGAGTCCCTACTCAAGAAACTATCTCCTGAGGCAGTCTAGGATTCTCGAAGAAAGACGAAAGGGGACAATGGCTTATCTTCTCTAGTACTTTGCCTCCTGTGCACCTTACCAGGTTGCCGTGAGCACCTGTCCTTCTCGACAACACCCCAGGGTGCAGTTTTGAGGAGCTAGATAGGAACTAGGAAGACCCAGCATCTCAACATCTCCCTTGCTGATCAAGG